>NC_137024.1:42016944-42031944 GCF_032717465.1 Coenobita brevimanus | reverse complement strand
CTCTCCTCCTTTGTTCTCTCCCCTTTCCTTTCTCTCTTCCCTCCCCCCTCCTTTCTCTTTTCCCTCCCCCCTCCTTTCACTTTTCCCTCCCCCCTCCTTTATCTTTTCATTCTCCCTTCCATTCTCTCTTCCATCCCACTCCCCCTCTTCCTCCCTTCTATCTTCCTCCTTTCCATTGGCCTCGAAGGGACAAATAGATAGCTGTTTGCCATCCTTTATATCCGTTTTATCTGTGCCAACACTGTCCAATCGCCTCCCTGCCAACCCCATTAATCCTTTCAGCCCGATGATGTGTTGGTAGATTTTAGACTTTGCTATCTGTCTACTATTTTATTCAGATCTGGATTGTTTTCTTGCTTTTGGTTTTCTTTTTTGTCTTTTTCGATATTTTTGTTTTGTCTTTTTTTTTTTTTTAAATTGTTAGGGGAAGAAATAGCCCTTATCTAGTCTCATATTTTGGGGGTCTCTCCTAAGCTGAATAAAATCGTCTGAAATTGGCAGGAAAAATAGGTACCTCATGCCAGCACCAGAATCACCTTTACGAACACCGTGCATTATACGAAGTACCAGTACCTCTGCCAACACCCCATCTCTACCAACACCATCACCAGTACCACAAAGTCTGTACTTTATTCCCTAATCTACACTGGTATTAGTTGTCTCCCCTAATTCCTCATACCAGCCCTTATATACCAGTAGTCTGAGTGCCAATACCTCCATAATTTTTTTCTTACACATCCATTACCAACGCAGTCAGGATTAACACCAGTACATTCCTTTTGCGAAAAATTCTTCCAGTACAAACGCTTTACTAACCCCAACACCGCCCTTCTAATACCAACACCACCCTCCTAATACCCCCTGATACCAACACCACCCTCCCACGATCACCACCAATACCTTCATTTTGCCATCACCTCCCCAATACCAATACTCTCCTAATACCAACACCCCCCTCTCACTGCCAACACCAGTACCCTCATTTTGTCAACACTTTCCCATTACCATTACTCTTGATACAACACCACCCTCTCACAACCTCTACCACCACCAGTACCCTCATTTTGCCAACACTTTTCCAGTGCCAAAACTCCTAATACCAACACCAATACCACTTTCCTACTGCCAACACCCAATACCTTCATTTTGCCAACACCTCTCTCGTGCCAACTCCAGTGATCCAACATTGCGTTTCTTTGTGAGATGACGTTGGAGAGGATGAGGCGGAGATTGGGCAGGAGAGGAAAGGAGTGAGGAGAAGAGAAGAGGAGTGAGGAGAAGAGAAGAGAAGAGGAGTGAGGAGAGGAGAGAAGAGGAGTGAGGAAGAGAGGAGAGAAGATTGTTCAGAGGAAGAGAAATGGAAAGGGGACGAGGCAAGAAAAGGGAGCAGAAAAGAATTTAGAGGGAAAGGAGGAGGAGGAGAGGGAAGAGAAGGGGGGGGGAGAAAATGAATGAGGAAGGGGAAGGAGGTGAACGAGGGGAGATACGATGGAGAATAATAAAGATGAAATAAATATAAATATTGTGTAAACAAAAGAGAACAGAAAAGAAATGAGTTGGGAGAGAAGAAAAGGAAGGAATGATGAAGAAGGTGAGGGAGATGAAACAGGAGTGAGGGAGGAAGGAGACGAAGAGAGAGAGAGAGAGAGAAAGAAAGAAAGAGAGAAGAGGGGGGGGGATTTAGACATGGGGAAAAATGAGGGATTATGAACTGAATTGGACGAGAGGGAGAGAGAGACTCAGAGGACAACAAGAAGGCTCCAGGATTCAGACGCAAGACAAGAGCTAGAGAAGCGCAGAATCCGCTCAGGTAACACGGAGCAAAAGATATAAATACCTTCTTATGACAAATCCTCTTCACTTAGTTATTTCTTGTCTCAGTTAATTTTGAACTTTGCAATAGATTTAGTATGTATATGTTGAGCTGATGTTATGTATATATTTATTTGTATTGCTCCTTGTCTGTTTGTCTGCCTGTCTGTCTCCTGTTTATCTTATCTGCTTGTTTGCTTATTAGTTCATCATTTTATCTAACCATTGCCTGACACTTGATTCTCCTCGTCCTCGTTCTCTTTGTCCTCCTCGTCCTCGTCCTCCTCCTCCTCCTCGTCATCATCATCATCATCATCATCATCTTCTTCTTCTTCTTCTTCTTCTTCTTCTTCTTGTTTGCTAAGCTGTTACTATTCATACCGACTCGGTTGATTGTTTTTTTCCTTTTGTTTACATGTTTGTTTTCTTTGTTACTGTTGTTTGCGCGCCGTTTGTTTCTCTTGCATTGTGTCTTTGTCTTTTATTTTCCTTCGTGGGCCTCTTCCTTGTGTTTGTTTATCCGTTTGTTTACTGTGTTTTTTTTTTCAGTCGTTTCTTTGTTAGTGTTTTTAGCTCCCTTGTATAAACATTCCTTTACGCTGAGTTGGTAGGTGTGAGGAGAAAGAGAGGAGGGCACATTCTCTCTCTCTCTCTCTCTCTCTCTCTCTCTCTCTCTCTCTCTCTCTCACACACACACACACACACACACACACACACACACACACACACACACACACACACACACACACACACACAGCTAGAAGGGATTAAATTTTTTTTTCATCAAACTCATGAATTTATATATTTTTTTCCGGGTTTTTTCTTTAATGGATTTTCAGAGTTTGGGTTAAAAAAAACTGTAACTGGTGTTCAGCATTGTGTGTGTGTGTGTGTGTGTGTGTGTGTGTGTGTGTGTGTGTGTGTGTGAGAAAGAGGGAGCTTGTCTTTTTTTTTTTTTTTCATTTTGTTTTATTATGGAATGTCATTATTTTACTTCATTATTCCGTACTCCTTCGGTGTGTTTGTATGTATGTACGTATGTGTGTATGTATGTATGTATGTATGTGTGTATGTACAGTATGTGGGTGTGACGGCCCATCTGTGTAAGTGTACCGGTATGTATGTACTGTACAGTATGTATGCGTGTGTGTATGTAAAAGTGTAACTACGTCGGTCTATGTATGTATGTATATGTGTATGGATGTGTGTACCGTATGTATTCTGTTTATAGCTATGTATTTAAATGATCTCCGTTTATATGTATGTGTTTGTTGTAAGTCTGTTTGTATTGTAGTCTCTGTAGTTTGTATCGACCACACCTACCGTAGTGTTTAGATAGATAGATAAATAGATAGGTAGATAGATAAAAATGTCTCATCCATCACAGACCCTTATTTTGTCTTTCAGTCTGTATCTACCTTATGCGTATGTTACTTTATCTGCTACTGTCTATTTTGTTTTATCTGTTTGAATCTATCTACTGTCATACCTATCTATCAGCCTGTCTTTGTTAGTAAGTCTCCTTTTCTAACATTGTATCTTTATTTCCAACCTTCATTGTCTTTATATTTGCTTTAATTTATTTGCTTATCAGTATATGTCTTTTTTCCCTATGTTGATCGTGTTTGTTTATGCGCTAAGTAGTTGTACATGAACATAAAACACACACACACACACACACACACACACACACACACACACACACACACACACACACACACGTAAACAAAATACTCACAATACATATATAATACAGGAAAACAAAATACGCGGAAATACCCAAGCTTCCCCTTTTATTTTCCGAGGGCCACCGTTTTCTCTGATGGCCTTCAAGGAGAGGTGTCCAAACCGAAGCGTTCCCCCTCCTCTCTCTCATATCGTCGAGTTTTTTCCTCTTTTTGCGCTCTTTTTCTTTATTACTAACGCTCTTTTCGTCACTTAGATAACCTTTACACATTTTCCTTTCTCATCAAGCCTATTTTTCCCCGTTTCCGATTCTGTACCTAACCCTCTTCTCTTTTTCATTTCCCCACCTTTTTTTGCTTTGTCGAACATATTGTATTTTCTCAACTATGCTTTTTTTTTTCCTTCATTTTATTTTCATTAGTCATTTCTTTATCAAATTTCTCTCCTTTCTTTCTATCGAACTCTTTCCTCGTTTTCATTGTCTTTTAAACCTATTCACATTCCCTTTCATTATCGAGCCATCTTTTCCATTTACCCTTCTTTGCTTAACATATTCTCACATTCCTTTTTATTGAACTTCTTTATTTTCATTTCCCTACCAAACCACTTTTATTTTTACTTTATTGAACCTCGTCTTTTTTCCCCTTTGACCATTTTTCGCTATTCCTCGTTTTCTTTCTCCTTCTTTTGTCACTGTCTGCCCTACCCAATCTTTTCCATTTCTTTTCTTGCTTCTTTCTTGCCCTTTTTCTTTTTTCATCTGTGCTATTTTCTTCAGATTTTCTTCACTTTACCCTTTTTAACATACAGCTTTTTCTGTTTTATATACTGTTTGGTTTGTGTGTTTGGCGTTTGTGTTTGTGTATTTTTTGTATTTTTTTCAGCAAATGATATTACATATATTCCATGCCTTGTTCTCGAGAGAGAGAGAGAGAGAGAGAGAGAGAGAGAGAGAGGGAGAACGAAGGGGCAGTGGAAAAGGGGAGACTGAAGCTTTTGCCTAGATAGAATGTAATTGAGAGAGAGAGAGGGAGAGAGAGAGTTATGGAGATGGATTCAGATAATTCAGTAGCATAAATGAATAATAAATATATACATATATATATATATATATATATATATATATATATATATATATATAGAGAGAGAGAGAGAGAGAGAGAGAGAGAGAGAGAGAGAGAGGGAGTTATGGAGATGGATTCGGATAATTCAGTAGCATAAATAAATGAATAATAAATAGATGAGAGAGAGAGAGAGAGAGAGAGAGAGAGAGAGTATGGAGACAGGTTCAGATAATGGAGTACTGTATATAAAGAAAAATAGATAAAGATAACATAGGCACAGATAGATAGATAGATAAATGAAACAGGCATCCAGACAGACAGAAAGAACAGCTTAGGAAGTACCAATAAACAGGACCGTCATTACTTTAGACAGGACTGACAGGCTTTCGTGACAGGCAGATTTGTATGACAGTCACGGGCGATTTGGATATAGTGACATGAGGGAGTTGACAGTCTAGCGTGGAGTGAGAGAGAGAGAGAGAGAGAGAGAGAGAGAGAGAGAGAGAGACTTAATCCTTTCATCCCTTTCCTTTTTTTTCATTCTCCCTGATCTTGCGGATATATCTTTTAATTTATTTTTTCCCTCCATTCTTGTTTCCTTCCTTTCCTCGTACTTCTCTTCTCCTTCCCACATCTTGCCATCTCCTTTTTTCGCCTTCCTTTTCTGTTACTCACTTCCTTATATATCATCTTTCTTCCCTCCTCTTACCCTCTCCACCCCATCCTTCTTCTTCCCTGCTCTTTCCCCTTCTTTCTTTCCCTTCCCCTCCTCCACCCTTTTCCTTCCTCCTTCCTTTTCCTAACCCTTGTGTCTCCTATCCCATCTCTTCAACCCTCATCCTTTCTTTCCTTCCTTATTTCTCCTCCTTCCCACCTAATGTTTCCTTCTCCCTTCTCTTCTGTTTCCCATTCATCCTTTCTTCCCTCTCATCTTCCTCTGTTTCATTTTCCCCTCCCCTTATCCCCCAGTTCCTTTCTGTATTCCTTTCCATCCATGATTTTCCTACATTCCTTCTCTTTCTTCCTTCCTCTATCCCCTCACTTTTCTCTCCTCTTCCTCCTTGCTCTCCCTCCTTCCATTTCAAGTTCCTCTCTGTTACTCCTTTTTCCCCTCTTCCCTCTCTTGCCCTCTTTCTCTCCTCCCTTCTTCTTTCTTCTCCACCCCTTCCATTTCTTCCGCTGCGTTACTTTCATCCATTTCACCCGTCTTTCCCTCCATTTTCTCCCCTCACCTCTCTGCCCTCTTTATTTCATATCCCCTCTTCTTCATTTTCTTGCCTTCCTTCCTTCTCATATCCCCTCCCTTCTTCCTTCATTACCCTCCTCCAGTTCGGTTTTTGCCTTCATTACCTCAGTTTCCCCTCATTCCTCCTCCTGTATCCTGAGCTTCTCGATTTTTCCCGACTTTCCTCCAGTTTCCCTCGTTCCCTCCATTTTCTTTCGTACCGTTTTCTCTTTCCTTTTTTATATTTTCTCTCCATTTGCCTCAGCCTCTCCTTTTTCCCCTCTTTCCCTACTTTCCTCCACCACCCCTTTCCTCTCCAATCTTTTTTTCCTCCTCTCCCCTCGAGCCCTCCATTTTTCCCTACTTCCCCATATTTTTCCCCTTTTTCCCTCCATTTTTCCCCTCTTTTCCCCTCCCCGCCCCTCTGTTTGTTGTGCGGTAATAATTTAGGAGGAAGCGGGCGGTGTGTGTGTGTGTGTGTGTGTGTGTGTGTGTGTGTGTGTGTGTGTGATTCACTTTGTATGTTTGAGTGTATTCTTTGTGTGTGTGTGGGTGGATGGGTGGGTGTGTGTGTGTGTGTGTGTGTGTTTACTTGCCTTTGTATGTGTAAGTTTATTTTGTATGTTCCAGCTTCCTTCCTTCCGATTCTTTCTTGTTTCTTCCTTCCTCCCTTCTCTTCCCTCCTTTCCTTTCCCTTACGGTATTCCCCCCTTCCTTCACTTTACTTCATTCATTTGGCTTTGTTCCTTCTCTGCTTATTTTTTTTGTATCCATTCTCTCATTTTCTTCTGTCCTTCTTACCTTTCGTCACATATTTTCCCTTCATTTCTTCATCACTTCTCTCCTCTCCACATTCTCTCCTTCTGCCCATTCTCTCCTCTCCACATTCTCTCCTTCTGCCCATTCTTCATTCTTTTCCTAATCCTCCTCATCTTTCGTCCGCATCATTCTTTATTTATAGTTTCCTTCCTTCCGTCCTTCCTTCCCTTCCTTTCTTCCCTACTTCTCATCCTTCCATCCTTCCTTCCTTGTTACCATCCTTCCTTCCTTCCTTCCTTCCTTCCCACGTACATTTTCATCACTCGACCTCTTCTTCTTCGTCTTTCCTCTTATCGTTTGTTGCCTTTTTTTTTTTTCCTTTCTTCCTCGCTCCCTCTCTCTTTCCCTCCCTCTCTCCCTCCCTCTCCCTTTTCTCTCCAGCCCCACTTCTCGTACGCCCGAAAAGAACATCTCCTTAATGCTAATACTTACGAGGAAGGTTGGGGGGGGGAGAGGGAAGAGTGATAGAGAGGAGGGGAGAAGGGGAAAGCAGGGAAAGAGAGGGGAAAAGGAGGAAAGCAGGGAAAGAGAGAGGAAAAGGAGGAAAGCAGGGAAAGAGAGAGGAAAAGGAGGAAAGCAGGGAAAGAGAGGGGAAAGGAGGAAAGCAGGGAAAGAGAGGGGAAAGGAGGAAAGCAGGGAAAGAGAGGGGAAAAGGAGTAAAGCAGGGAAAGAGAGAGGAAAAGGAGGAAAGCAGGGAGAGAGAGGGGAAAAGGAGGAAAGAGGGATAGAAGGAAGGGAGGCACGATATGAGGAAGCAGTTCTGTGGTGGAAGGGAAGGAAGAGGAATGGGAGAGTATTTGGATGTAGAAAGAAAGGAGAGCAGAGGATGGGAAGAGTAAATGAGAGAGAGAGAGAGAGAGAGAGAGATCGGGATTGGAGAGGACTTTACAAATAGAGGGAAGGGAGGAGAGGCGGAAGAAGATAAGAAGGGAAAGAAGGAAAGTGTAGATAGATAGATAGATAAACACAGATAGATAGGAGTAAAGGCTATGAGTGGGAGAAAGAGGAAGAGGAGAAAAGAGGCTTGGTGGGAGTAACAGTAGTAGTGGAGGAGAGGAGATTGGTTCGAAGGGTAGAGAGAAGGAAGGAAGTAAGAGGCAGAAGAAGGAGGGTGTGGGAAGACGGGAGGGGATAAGGAAGGAAGAGGAAAGATAGATTTAAGAGAGGTGCGGAAAGCTGGGAGGGGAGGGGCAGAGAAAATACTGCTAGAGGGAGAGGAGAGAAGAGTAAGCAGGGAGAGAAGAGGCAGGTGGGTGGGAAGGAGGAAAGGCGAGGGGAAAGAAGACGGAAGAGATGGGGGTATGGGTGAAGTACTGAGTAGGAAAATGGGGGGAGGTTTTTATTAATTTAAGTATGAGGGGAAGGAAGAGGGCTAGAAGAGGGGAAAAGAGAGAGAGAGGGAGGAGAGGAAAGGCGTGGGAATCTTTATGCCCATTTTGAAGTTGTCAAGCTTAGAAAAAACTGTTATGTTTTTTTAATACTGGCCTAAAAAAAAAAAAGAGGAATTACACAAACCAGCCAGCAGAGGACAAGACCTATAATTTGTTCATTCATCTATACTCTTTTTACCGTAACCTGGCTCAGATTTTCGTCCCTTTGTATTCTGTTTTAATGTAGCTCCACGGCAGAAAAAGACAGTAATTTGACTGTACATTATTTCCACAGCACTTCCTCGTGACTAGTATCATAATTTAGTGTCAATCTATTCTTACAACGGAGCAGTTAAGGTGGAGAGATAGCAATTTTAGGCCAAGTTAAAGTGATAGGAATATAGATGTAAAATTGCCGTCCTTCCATCTTCATTACCAAGCTGCAGCCTAAGATTAACTCAAGAGTATGGTGATAGTCACGAGTACGTGCTATGGCAGTGATTCAAGACTACAGCATTGTCTTATTCGGTCATTAAGCCACGGGAAATAAAATGCGAAAGGGCAAAAAATTCCTGCCTGGTTGAAGTGAATGAATAATAGTCAGCAGCAACGCAGTCGTTTGGTAGCACAAGGGGTTAACTGAAGAAGAAGCAAAGGAGGAGGAGGAGGAGATGAGAAGAAGAAGAGGAAGAGGAGAAGGAGGAGGAAGAGTTAAAAAAGAAGGTGAAGAGAGGAGGAGAGGATAAGAAGAAGAGGAAGAAAAAGAGGGGACAAGAAGAGAATAAAAAGAAGAAAGAAAAGAATAGGCTACCGAATGTAAAGAATTAAGATAGTCAGCCTTAGAAGTCACCCACGACATGATATCCACTCCTAGAAACCAAGGAGACGAAGACTTTCAGATATATTTTTGGCTACGATTGGCTAATATAATTTTGTACTTTATTTATGCAGAGTATGGTGATAATAGAATGATTTAAGTAACACAAGGCAAGGTGTAATAACCAAAATAAATCGCTTAGGAAGAGGTGTTAGGGAGCTTCTTTAACCCACGAGGATATGGGCTTTTGAAACTAACAGGCGTATAAAGTCCAAAACCCTTAGCAACCCAGTTTATGATTCTCCTGCCTCGTACACTGCAGGATCTAATCGCATAAAGGCAGATTAGATGAGAATTGATTGGAATGGCGAGGTGAATCTAATTAGGGGGCACTTGGCGAGATTGAACCCTGCAAATAGGGGTTCTGATGGCTAATGGAACCCACAGATCGAGCTGCAGAGAGAGTTAGAGAGAGAGAGAGATTTAATTCCAGCCAAGTGTGAGAGAGAAAGTGAGAGGGGTAGTTGTGACGGTGCATATGTGAGAGGTTTAAAGGGTATATCTTTAATCAGGGCATCGTCACCCAGCTCCCCCCTAAGTTTCTCTCTCTCTCTCTCTCTCTCTCTCTCTCTCTCTCTCTAGATAAAATCGTCTGGAGGTGGCAAGGCTAAACCAGTAGAATACGTTACTTGATCGAGGGGGTTAAATTCTTCTCCTCAGTCCATTCATCCTTCCTTCCTCCCCCATCCTATCTCCCTTTCTTCCTCATCCTGTCCTCCTTCCCTGCTCATCCTATCCCCTCTCCCTTCTCTTCATCTAGTGTCCCATATTCTCCTCCTTCACTTGCCGCCTTTTTATTTTTCTTCTCCCTCTCCCCATCTTTTACCTCTCCATACACTCCACTTACTTCTCTCACTCTCTTCAGTTCTTCCCTTTTCCCACCCTCCAATCTGTCCTTCACTCCCCTACCAATCCTTCCCCTTCTTTGCTCCCCTACTCCTCTTTCCCTCTTTCTTCTCCCTTTCCACTCCCCTCTAGTTCCTCCCTCCCTCTCTCGCTCCCTACACACTTCCTTCCCCCTCAGTCACACTTACCCCTTCATCACTCCTTCACCATTGACCACCTTCCCAGTCACCAACTTTCGATTCCCCCCTCTCCCTTTTACTCCCTCATCCCCCTCTCATCCATCCCCCACACCCCTGTCCCTTTCCCCTCCATTTCTTCCTCACCTCCCCCCTTTCATCCCCTCCTTCCTTCAACTGAGAGGCAATCAGAGAAAGTGAGGTCATTAGCGATAAGGAGAAGGTCGTCAAATTAGGCACCCCCCCTATTCCAGGTCAGGCCAGGTCACAGGGTCACAAGGAATGGGGGAGGGTCATGGGAGGTGTGAAGAGGGTCATAGTGGGTGAGGAAAGAAAATAAGAATCGAGGAGAGGTCAAATAAGATGGGAAGAAAGGTGTAATGGAAGGTGAGGAGCAGGTGAGAGGTGTATTTAGACAGGAGAGGAAAGGAGAAAAGATGGTAGTTCATGAAAAGTGTTTACTACAAAGATGTACAGAGGGACGGAAATCAAAAGACCTACAGGTTTTTTGAGGCAGTTTGTTACAGGGAATATATGACATTGGTTCACAGAATTCTGAGTTGACGATGAGGATATGTAAGAAGTGGAGGATGATTGAAGAAGATAGTATGTTAGGGGTCATGAGGTAAGGAGAGGCGGTGAGGGGTGAATAGCATGGAAGTACATGGTAAGGGAAACGTCATAGAACATTGGGTAGTGGGTCAAGAGGCACTATCAGAGTCATGAAAGAAAATGGGGTCAGGGTAGACTTGAGGCTGGGTTGTTAATGGGTGATGGATTGTGCTGGTAGGATGCTTGGATTGTGTGTGTGTGTGTGTGTGTGTGTGTGTGTGTGTGTGTGTGTGTGTGTGTGTGTGTGTAAGAAGTGCCCTTTGGATTGAAGTGTCACGAGTTCAATCCTGGCCGTTCTAGAGAATTTTTTGCGTATGTGAATTCTTTACAAAGATAGTTTTCATTATCCTCTCATAAATCCTTCTGGCATATTTAAAACACAGCCCTTCTAATGCCAGTACACCAGTCCGGAATGAAATGTTCATGTGTCTCGGTATTGACTAGCATTAGTGCCCAAGTAATGACATGTGTAAGAGTCACATTGTTTGACAGCATTTGGAAAGACGGCAGGGCCTTAGGGTAGAGTTCTTTTTGCCCATGTCCAGGTCGGGTATATAAAATTTTCCATTAAATATACTAATTACTCCAAAGATCTAAAATATAAATGTAAAGAAGTCCGGGATATGAGTGACTAAGGGGCAGACAGTGAATTAAATCCCCAAGGCAAGAATGAAAAGGTGATAGGTAGGGCTTTGGTGTTTATATTGGGTCTATGGTGGTAATGGAACAACGAGGGGGAGGGGTGACGAGGCCGCGTGGGAGGTCAAGGCTTGCTTATAGGCCGGCCCATGTCACAGGTCTGGGGGTCCCATAAGTCACACGTGCCGTCAGACGTCACGTGAGGGGTCAGAGGTCAGGGAGGGGGCTATATGCGGAGATGGGAGGGGTCAGGGGTTTAGCCTTTGATGACGTTGAAGTGTTTCTGGAACATGAAAGGATATTGTACTAGTAAGAACAAATTATTCTCCCAGCCTCGTTGAAGATGGATTCTCTTCAGCTTTTCAAGGGCAGCATCCAAGGGTAGGTGATGGATATAAAACTGTTGCCTTAGTAACCAGGTACCGCCTAAGACAAAAGACATCAGTTTTTGTGTTATTCTTGCCACCTCCATACAGATGATATTTCTTCGTTGGGAATCCATTCAAGATCAGTTTGAAACATTCCCAATTAAACACCTCCAATGTTTAAGATCTCCTCAGAACTAAATAATGCAGTTGGTGGTTAAAAAATGAAAGCGATGTCCTCCGACTGAATGGATTAACAACCATTAAATCCAGGAATTATAGTTTTCCCCAGACCAAAGGAATATTAAGCAGAATGTGTGCCGAAGCTGTTTAAATGTGACATGGGCACGGGAATAAGTAATGCAGGCAATTATTTATTTTTTTTTTTTTTTTATTAAATTGCACGAGAAAAATAATGCAAACATATCATATTCGTTGACTTTCCCGTGTTATTTTATTTTTTTAATTTAGACACGGACGCTATGATATGTATTATTGTAAGAAACAGCGACATGGAACGGGAGAGTGTATTTACTCGTAGCAATACTGGAAAGATCGAAGCAGGGAAGAGGATAAAGGAGGCGAATGATTGAAAGGGGAAAAGGTGTGGGAGGCACTGAAGGCGACTACTATTAGTAGAAGCTTGTAAATTAAGGTAAAAAGTGTGTGTGTGTGTGTGTGTGTGTGTGTGTGTGTGTGTGTGTGTGTGTGTGTGTGTGTGTGTGTGTGTGTGTGTTTGCCTCTGGTGGCGACAGTGTTAATACAATGCAGACAGTCTGATGAGAAAGAAGAAATAGCCTCCATAGACACATGATGTAATATAGGTTAATGGTGATGAAGAGGAGGATGAGGATGACTAAGATGATGATGATGATGGTAGTGAAGATGATGATGATGATGATGATAATGATAATGATGATGATGATGTTGACAGTTCATGATGCACTTCAGGATACTTTGTCTTATTGTATATGGGTATTTACCTTATTGGGGCACGTCTGTCATCTTTCATGCCATCTCAAGCCACCCTCCAGCTTGCTCATTTCCACCTTAAAGTCATTTTTCACGACTTCTCACTGCGGCCCTGAGGTATACGGTATAATAGCATATGTCGTCACTGTTGGTTTTACGGCGATGCGTAGCTGTAGTAAAAGTGACGTTATTGACACTTAACCCAATGTTTTAATAATATCATAACCTTTCCACTCTCCTATCCCTTCTCCACAACTTCACCTTCTGCTGTTCTTAACCTTCTCAGTGCGGTGACTTTTTTTCTCTTAAGCTGATTTTACTGAACTTTCGAAATTCCTCCATTTTGAAAAGATAGAAAAAATCTGATCTTAAAAAAAATGTCCGGTACTCTTACTACCTCCAGACGACTTTATTTAACGTGAAAAGGTTGTCTGATAGCAAAGAGGTTAACCCTCGTCAGTACGAAGAAATTCTCTCTCTCTCTCTCTCTCTCTCTCTCTCTCTCTCTCTCTCTCTCTCTCTCTCCATTTTATAAGCACGTAGCCAGAGTTCACTAGATTAAAGAAGTCGGATGTTTAAGATGAAAATCGCAGAAACTGTACACGAGATACCAACCTTAAGATCCCTTTTTCTGGCGTTCTTTCTGTTGTGTTTCCATACTGTATTGTCAGGATTGTGTTTTGCGGATTGGAATAGTGCATACTTTATTTTATCCCACTTTTTTTTTTTTTTTTAGTAAGAATTTAATCATTTCATCTGTCACATCTGCGTTGATATTTTTTCTAAGCTAATATCCTTGTTTTTAGAGAGGCTTAATTTTTTCGTAGTCTAAAATAATCTTCCTTTTTGTGCTCCGTGTCTTGTACGAGTAGGCGAGATGCTAACTGAATCATACCAACAAATCAGGGTATCTTAGCGTCAGGTGTGTTGTGCTGTAAATCATTTCACAGCACGAAGTCTCCCTCGAGCTCAATTAAATGTGGTGGAACTTTGATATTATTTTTAGAAGCCGCTCTTGGATTAATGGGGTTAAAATTGGTACAGTCCAATTTCTGTTTTCCCCTCAGGCCTGTATGACACCGTATTTAGTTAAGGTTAGCCTGCGTGTGTGTGTGTGTGTGTGTGTGTGTGTGTGTGTGTGTGTGTGTGTGTGTGTGTGTGTGTAGGCGATGTATTATTTGTATGTGTATGGGCCGAGTGAGGCAACAATGTGTACCTGATGAAGGTACAATGGGCTTGTGTGGAAGGTGTCGCTCCAGGGCTTTTACAATAGGGACTCTCTCTCTCTCTCTCTCTCTCTCTCTCTCTCTCTCTCTCTCTCTCTCTCACACAAATGAAGCATAAAGTTGGTTAATCCGAATCTGCGCACACTGGAGACTCTTACTCAACATAAGATTTTAGAGAGGGGGGGGGGATTTAATATGGTAAGAGGAGTTGTTGAAACGAAAGCTAAATAAATCTCCTTGAACAGCCACCCTTGAGGTGAATAAACACACACACACACACACACACACACACACACACACACACACACACACACACCTCTTTGTTCCGCATCACGCTTGTGGGTATCCGCGCTTGTCGTTCTTAATCCCGTCTTCATACACGCCTCTCTGCCTTCCTGACAGTCCAGGTGCGTCTGTCTTTTCTTAAATAATTCTTTTTTCTTTTCTTTTCACTTTCTTTTCTTGAGGTGGCGTCCTGGCTGGGGGAGGGACTGAAGCAGGTGAGAGCGCTTATGTAATGTGTGTGTGTGTGTGTGTGTGTGTGTGTGTGTGTGTGTGTGTGTGTGTGTGTGTGTGTGTGTGTGGAGTGCCAAATGTGCAGTGTAGTGTGACCAGAAATGGGTACCATGGCGAGGCAGAACGAGAGAAATGGGTGAGGTAGGAGGGGCGAGGCAGGAGGGTTAGGAGGGAGGGTTAGGCAGGAGAGTTAAACAAGAGGGTGAGGCAGGGATGTTAAACAAGAGGGTGAGGCAGGAGGATTAGACAGGAAGGATAGGAAGGAGGATGAGGCAAGAGTTAGTAAGATGGAATAGTTGATTTTTATAATTGCCGTATATTGATAGACGTGGATGAGGTAGGGAGGGCGAGGCCCGTGAATGAGACAGGGATGATGGGGAAACACGTAAGGAAAGGAGGGTGAGTCAGGGATAATGAGGAAGCACATGAGGCGGAGGGTTAGACAGGCGAGCGAAGTATGGATATCAAACCAACAGACTATGCTAAGTGTTTGGCAGACTTGGCATGTCCGGGAAATGAGACAGGTAGGTAGGCAGAGACTTAGGAGGAAAGGTAGGTAGGGAGTTATTCAGCAAGTTAGGTTGAGAGGTAGAAAGCGAGTGAGGCAGAGAGTTGGGATGAAAGTTAAGGAAAGTTAGTTTGGTAGTTGAGCGGGGAGTTGAAGAGGAATAACCAGGGAGCTGGACAGATTGGTAGGAAGACAGTTACTCAGACAAAGAAGGAAAGAATTACGAAGAGATGTAGGCAAACTTGGCAGGAATATGAGGCAAAGCACTACGAAGAGCCAGAAAAGTA
>NC_137024.1:41884444-42011944 GCF_032717465.1 Coenobita brevimanus | reverse complement strand
CCTATCATTCAGCATGGAGACTTGGAGGGATATTTTACGCCCAGTTAAAGTGAACAGCATATACGTATTTGGGGGGCAATCTGTCATCAGTGAGTCAGATTGCCCCTCTTGGGTGTAAAGCAACATCACTTTTGGATTTAAAGGGGAAAAAAAGTAAGCACAGAAACCAAATGGGCTGGCCTTTAGTAGCATTCTTTTTCAGTTTCAGATATGGTGAGAAATGTACACGGAAAACACTTAAAAAAAAAAAAAAAAAAAAAAAAAAAACTTCCAGAGCAGAATCAGAGAAAACGGCTGTCAGGGAAATTAAAATGTGTAGGTGAAGTAGCGGCGTGTTTGTAGGTAGCCTAGTTGAAGAAGATATTTATTTATCATTTATTTTGTTTATTTTCATTTATTTATTTATTTCGTTTGGTGTGCATGGAACCGTATTCAAGCAGCAGATCACGTGAAATGCTGATACAGTGTAGGGATGGCAATAAGTGGCAACATGAATAGTTCACTGATTAGAATTTATGTTACTTGTTATAAATGTGATCCTAGTGATGATAATATGTAATGATTTTGTATGATTAGTGGTCAACAGCATTCGTAAAATGTTATTCAGAGTATTGTTATCATTGTGAACACTTTTTCCTGTGAAGCGAAAATACAAATATGACTTCCTGCAATTCACAGTTGAGAGATTTTCGGTTAAAACATTTCATAAAAGTTACGTTTGGCGTTTTTTGGCCCAGAGTACTGGTGAAAAAGCTGTATGAATCTTGTTTATAAAAATCTCCTGTGAAACATGGATATGCCATTAGGATATCGTACTACCCATCTTGCCTCGTAGTGTGAGCCAACACAGTACGGTATGTAAGGTCTGGAGCTGCAAAGGAAATAGAAAAGTGGAGGGTGGCTAAAGTGGGGCCCCCTGAAGGTTCTGGGGCACGTGCATGAAAATGAGGTGGAGGTGAAGGTGCCTTCGGGGTTGAGGCCAGGGTTAGGGGTGGCCATGGGGTTTGAGGCCAAGGTGAAGGTGCCCCACGACCAAGCCCATGATCTCCTCAAATAAGCGCCAGCAGCAGCACCACCACCAGTATCACCCCGCAAGACAGTGCCACGAGGCCGTCCCAGAACATACGGGAGCGCGGCCGGCGTGTCCTTGGGGTTTTAGGGAAAGTGGGGATGGCCGGGAGGAGGAAGCCCGTAGTTAAGGGCGAACGTGAGGGAGCTGGAGGTGAGGGGGATTGGCGTGAAGGTGAGTGGGCAGGGACTGGATGTGGAGGGATGACGATGGTGTCAGGAGAGGTGTATCCCCATATCCACCCCTTAAACCGTGTGCAGCATCCCGTACAGCATTCAGGGCTGGACCAACGCTTTCTCGGCGCTCCAGGGAGTGAGAGTGAGAGCCGTGAAGGGGAGGGTGAGGGGGAGGGAACCGGAAGTGGAGCAGGGTTGGTGGTGGAGCGGATTCTAACTGAAGGGATAACGATGATGTCAGGGGAGGTGTATCCACATATCCACCCCTTCAACCGTCTCCAGCGTAGCCATGCTGTACAGTGTTCGGAGTTAGGCGAGCGTTTTGTCGGCATTTTTTTTTTTTTTCGGTGGTTAAATTTTTTTCTTTTTTTTTTACATGTGTTCGCATCTGGGGAGGTTGGTTGTAAAGGGGTTAATTGAGATGTTATTTTGTCATCATCATCATCATCATCATCATCACCATCGCCATCATCATCATCATCATCATCATCACCACCTTTTATTTTTCTTTCAGTTTTCGGGTAGGGTTAGGTACAGTCGTTTTCCTTTAACCTGGCCCAGATTGTTGTCCATTTGCAGCTTTTTCTCGAATTTTGTTGTGGAATAAAACAATACTGTGGTTCTGCATCCTTTCCTTGGTACTTCTTCGTGACTAGCATCATATTCTAATCTCTTGTTTCATGTCGATGTTCATGATGGAGAGATGACGTTTTTAAGCCAAGTTAGAGCAAAAAGGGTATGAGAGAGAGAGAGAGAGAAAGGGGGGGGGTTCCCACACTCATTATTCAAGCCATCGTATTCTCTCTCGATGCCCCATACACTCTACCTCACATTTTTCTAACTCGAGATTAAGTCTGTGGTAGCTGGGGGCGCGCACCGTCCACTCATTCGATACAATGCTGCTTTTTAGGCGAATTGGTATTTTGCGCTTTAAGTCCTGCCACCACCAGACGATTTTCTTCAGTCTAGAACCCTTTAGTAGATAAGAAATTGGTGAAGGTTGGAACTATACTCTTTTCACTATAACTGGGCGCAGTATTGACACCTCTCGATCTTAAATGCCGAGCTGTTACAATTAGTACCGGAATATTGCGCTAGTCACGAAGAAGTGCCGTGAAAGGGATGTGGAGCCGTAGTATCGTCTCTTTCTGCCCAGTGACCTAAGGGAAATAAGCCTCAAAAGGACGAAAATCTCCTCTTAGTTACAACGATTGAACTATAATCCCTCCAGGTAGGTGAGTATCTCTTAAGGTGGAAAAAGAAAGTGGTCTGAGAGTAGCAAGAATGAAATGGAAAATAAGTCACTGGATTGGAAGGGTGAAATCGGCAAAGAGGAATGTTACGGAGTCTGAGGATTAAGAGATTGGATTCGGTGACGGTTCATTTCATTCATTCATTCATTGCCAGACGCCATGTATCCCAAACGGGGTGGCCAAGGGCTTAGAGTTAATTGTTTTTTACAGGGAGGGGCACTAATCCTCCACCAACCCCACTTGACACGTAGGGATGTTGCTAATTTCAGACGGTTTACTTAGCTTGAGGGAGATTTTTCGAACTGGAAGGGGTTAGAAATAGGCTCCAGTAACTCCTTTTTTTAACCAGCTATCTCCCCTGCTGGGGTGAAAAAAATCATCTAGTGGGAGCAGGAATAAGGTTAATCGCATCACCCTGAGGACGTCTTTACTATTCTTATTCTTGTTA
Source organism: Coenobita brevimanus (assembly GCF_032717465.1). NCBI lineage: Eukaryota > Metazoa > Arthropoda > Malacostraca > Decapoda > Coenobitidae > Coenobita > Coenobita brevimanus. Next base: position 42,008,998 of record NC_137024.1, on the reverse strand, counting down.
CCTCCGGACGATTTTATTTATCTGAGGGGGTTACATCATAAACTGAAGGGACTGGTGCAGTTATATCACACTTCTTTAGTTCTTGAAGTGCATCCCAAGTTGAACAGAATATCGAGATGGCAAGGATAATGTAAGTAATGCGTCATCGAACTGAGAAATATGAGAGTGTGACCTCAGGGTTAAAGAGACTAAATGGAATGCTCCTAGAGATCGAGCAGAGTAGAGAGCTGACAGTAGATTACAGGCCGACGCATGCAAGCATTTTGGAGCCTTTTAATGATTTGGAGTCTTTATAATGATTCTGTAAGTGACCTTTAATTTCAGTCGGCGTCAGTACATTAACGTCATTTTCTCTTGTTGCTTATCTTCAGATGATTTTATTTTGCCAAGGATACATTTCTCGAACTGAAGGGGTTAGGTATAACCTCGCCTCTTCACCACTTTAGGGCTTTCCAGAGTTGATCATATTTTTTTCAAAAGTGGCAAGAATTATATACGGTAATCAGAATATCGTATTGAAAGGAGATAAAACTTATTTCTTCAATCAAATACTGTGTCTCAATATCTGTCTATATATGTCTGTCTACATTTTATCTCAATCTATCTGGCTATTAAGACGCCATAATCCCGTATGTGGTGGAGACAAACAAGTTGCCTCCACGTCGATCTGTCCTCTGCCATTTGGCTGCCCTCACTCCAGCTCACCCGCCTCCCTCATACATCTTTCTACTTCATCCTTTCATATCATCCTTGGTTTCCCCCTCCTCTTCTCTTTTCACTTGGTCTGAAATTGCCATAATTTCTTCCTGAATGTCGAGTTTTAATATATTAACACCAGAATATGTTGCTAATCATGAAGAAGTGCTATGAAAAGGTTGTTGAGTCGTACCTGTCTTTTTTTCAAAAAAGGATATTGAGCTACATGAAGTGAGTGGCAACAGGACGAAAGAAAAAGCCAAAATTAAAATGAGGGAATTATAATGGATTAATTGAATATTTATGTTTGACAAATTGCAAAATGAGAAAATAGTAAATAAATAAAAATAAATGCTCTTACAGCGAATTTAATTTGAGAATAACGAAATTTTGCGAGCCTGAGTAAAAGAAGCGACAGAATTAATTGTCGATGGGGTGTGTTTTTGTTGATAAAGCCTGGTGATAACACTGAACTTTGGATGTGGGTCGCTGAAGTTGGTAACGAAATTTTCGAGTCGTGGGGAAAAATTATATAAATAGACTCGGTAAGCCTTAAATGAGTGAATTAATGATGGAAGTTGTGTTTTGTAAATGCGCGGTAAAGCATAAAAATATACAAGGCATTAAAAGTGTTGAGGGAAAGAGCGTTTTTATTTTTACATTAATTAGTAGCTGAGAGTTCTTGTAGTTTGGTGAAACATTAACATGCTTTCAGTAGGAAATTATCATAGTTTTAATGGACGGCGAAATAGTTCTTGGAGTTTAAAAAAATTAGAATGTTTAATTGCACACAAGAGTTGTGATTTAAATGAACGGAGTGAATAACAATAACCCTTTGTATTAGCCCGTTCAGTTTGATTATGGTATTTGCAGATTTGTTCTTGATAACTCCAGCCGATTTCATTCACTTTTTGGGATAATTCCTGTTGGTCTGGGGTTAATGAAGGCTAAATCTAACCCCTCTTCTGTGAAAAGTGACTCCAAAACTGAACAGAAACGTTAGAGCTAGCAAGAAAAAAAAGTAATTGAGTTAAAAGAGTCAGTCATAAAGGTATTTCAAATAATGATTGAAATGGCAGCCAAAGAAATAGTGGTTCTATGATATTTGTCCTAAACAAAGTGTGTGTTTCATTGTGTTCGGTTGGTGTAACTGCAAGCTTTGGCCAATACCTTGATTTTTTTTTTTTCGTTTCGTTTCGTTTATAAAGCCTCCGACCTGCTTGCATGCTCTGCCTTGTTCTCCTAACTGCGGCTTTCGTCCCAGGTATTTTTCGGCCTGCCTCTCACAACCCTACCCTCAACGTTCACACCTCTCATCCTCCACATCCACTAGTCATCCTCCATCCTCTCTATATTTGAATAACTAACAAAAAAAAAATAATAAATGGTCATGTAGGTAAGAGTATAACATTATATTGCAGAATGTATATAACCACAGTGACATTAAGGATACTTATATATTACGTTTTTCTAAAACATTCTGAAAAGGCAGTAATGGAGGATTGTAAGTGAAGGAGTTTAGGATATTTGTAACGACAAATCGTCTACTGAATTGTGTGCTGTACAAAATAAATGTCCACTTTAATATAAGTTTTATCCCCAGTTTTTCTAAATTCATTTTCATAAATAAAATACTCTGTATTTATCAAGTTAGTAAGTCCAGTAAAGCTTTTCTCATAGCCTTCGATGATAGTGATAGAGAAGCAGAACTTTCTTATGAATGGATTTATTAAATCTCGTAAAAATATAAGGATTACTTATGCCAGTTTGACTTTTCGTCATTAATCAGTTCTATAATAATAATAATAATAATAATAATAATAATAATACATTCTTAACAAGCAAGTTCATGAGGCCAGTGTAACCATTTTTGTGTGACTTCGATTTTAGTGGCAGAAAAGAAACATTTAGTATGAAAAGGATTGGTTGATAGTGAAAATAAACAACGACTGTGGTTTAAAAAAAAAGTTTCAGTGACAGTAATAGAAAATCACATTGTTTCAAAAAAGCCCTTCCAAGATTGCCAATTTAGGGAAACGCCGGAAGTGAGGGAAATTGGTCGGCGATATCGAAGCGGAACTATCGTTAGACTGAGTGTAATTGGAGTACACAGTAGTAAATGGGGGTACAAAGGGAAGCAGACAACAGCAGACCTATTGACTCTCGAGGCCGTATGTTGTGGAGGAGAGTGTGACTGTGGTATCTATTTGTGAGCCCAGGATGAAGTTAAGGAGATTGAAATGGCTGATGAGTATTGACGGAAAATTAAAATGATACGCGTTCATAATAGTTGGATATTGTCACGAAAAAATGTGAATTAGGTTAGTTTAGAAAAAGAAGGATGTAGTGTGTGTGTGTGTGTGTGTGTGTGTGTGTGTGTGTGTGTGTGTGTGTGTGTGTGTGTGTGTGTGTGTGTGTTTTAGTCTTTAATACAGCATCAGTTATAGTATTTGTAAGTGCAAATTGATAATGGACCCACACGTATTGAGGAATGCAAAAACATGTAAAAAAAGTCGCAAAAAAGTCAAGTTGATGAAAAGTTAACCAAATCGGTTAGTTGGTATTATATTTAGTTTACATTTATTTATTTTTCTGTATACCTCAGTGACCATGAAGTTAAACCTACACCATAGTTAGCTTCTTGTTTGGGTCTTTTCAGGTTAACAGTTCTGCGTGGTTAATATTCCTTTTTATATTAGAACAGTCTTAATATATACATTCCCTGGAGTTTTTTCCCCCCTAGTGTTTTATTATCGTTTGTGTTTAGTATTTCCTTAAAGTCGGCATTAACTCGATGTAGTTTCCCTCTTTCGCCCCCTCTAAAGTTCACGCATTTTTTAGGTTGACATTACCACGAGTTAACATTAAATATTTCTTAGAGGTAGACATTTCCTTGTTTGGGTGTCTGTGATGTTAAGTATATTGATGTTAACTTCTTTCTTTAGTTAGTAATTCCTTGAGGTTAATATATATATATATATATATATATATATATATATATATATATATATATATATATATATATATATATATATATATATATATATGATGTTAACATTGTTTTGATGTTAACCTTTCTTTGAGGTTAGTATTTCTTTGATGTTAACCTTTCTTTGAAGTTAACCTTTCTTTGATGTTATCATATCCTTGAAGCTAACATTTCTTTGAGGTTAATATTTCTTTGAAGATAACCCTTCTTTGAGGTTAGCATTTCTTTGAGGTTAACATTTCTTTGGGGTTAGCATTTCTTTGATGTTAACAATACCTCGAGATTTCTTCTGCTCAGCATTCCCTTGAACTTGGCATTCCGAAAAGGTCGACATGTCTTGGTTGCCAGCGTTCCCCACTCTAGGCCTACGACAATACACCGACGAGGGGGAAAAAAATAGATGAAAAACAGCTCATGTACAGAACTTTCATAAAACTTCCCCTTCAAAAAAAGGAACATTGATAAACTACACACATACCGGTACTTACACACACCATCCACCTCCAAAAAAACTTACATTGTCGCAGACTTATGCCTACATCTTCCTCCCTCCCCGCACCCCCGGCAGAAAAGTATAAGATAGCAACTGATACGTAAAGATAATGCGAGAAAGAACAAACCCTTACATGCTTCAGCTGCTACTGAACGTACGGTAACACTTCCCTCCCCTCCCTCACCTCACAGACGCCAAAATTAATGATAAAAAATTTATTTGTACAGTTCATAAAAAATAGCTTCTCTACTTATATATATCTTTTTCCCCACAGAAAAATAGGTTGACGTACACACATTATCATGAACACAGCCTCGCATGAAAAAAAAAATAAAAATAAAATCTATATTGTGTATATATTGTAAATTATCTGTAAAAGATGCACATTATGAAATACACACTGCAGTAAACATTGAGTAGATAAGTAGGTAGATAGATGTTGTAAAGGTAGACATACTCTAACGACATATTCACATTACAGAAATAAGCACTACACAGTGAAGAGATATGTCAGCTATACACACAACGAACCCAGCAAAAAATTTACTGGAGAATTACATAACAGCATAGTACACATTTTCTCAAGAAAGTGAACAACAACAAATAAGTCCGCATACACACTCTTTATAAAGCCAAGTGATTGAAAATTTTACATAGAAAATTAACTTACACCCTAATCCTTCAGAAAACGTACCTACATCTGTCCTCTACAAGAAATACACACATAAACAGCACACGAGCATATCACACGTACACCTTCCCATCAGAAGTATTACAGTGAAGGAAACACAACAACATACAAAGCCTCCTTCGCTCCCCATCCCCAGGGCATATACGGGTCCAGTGAAAGGGTTCATGAGTACGTACAGTACAACGCGACTTCAACAAAAGAAAAGGTACCTTTAAAATATTGGACATATATGTATATACCCAGAAAGAGAGAGAGAGAGAGGTTTTATCGTTAGCCTGACACATTTTCCCATTTGAGGATGGGAGAAATAAATACAGTGATGGCTAATGTATAGACTGATATACGAGTATACCACTTAATCTTAAGCATTTGCTAGAACTACTCAGAAATTTCACACACACACACACACACACACACACACACACACACACACACACACACACACACACACACACACACACACACACACACACACAAATAGAAGAAGAAACGCTTATATTTAAACGGTATGCACATATATTCATCCATCGACCCACCATTCAGCTTTTTATATCCCCGATTCGGAACATGGCGGTTCAGAGCTAGGCTACTAAGTCCAAGCATTTAAAGCATAATGACCAGTCACTCCTCCCTGAACGGCATTATGTGAGCAACCAACACAGCCACCCCTCAAATTTTATACCTCAACAAAAAATAAGTATACGGTTTAATTCTAGTCTCAACCCTCCACAAGGCCCAACGACATGTCATAAAAATACCCCCACCAACACCATCACACCAGCCCTGAATGGAATAGCCCAGCCGTATCTCAGTATAAATGGTGTGATATTAGTGCTCAAGTGGTTATATGTATGAGGAAGCGTGGCGCCATCTGTTGGTGAGTGGTTGGACTGCTGGATGTAAGGGAACGAACTGATGAGCCTTTGCCGCGAGTCTGAAGATAGTAGAGAGAGAGAGAGAGAGAGAGATATGTCACCAAGTTGGAGGGGTTAGTCGACACATTTGTAGTATTTTGACTTAAAGATTTTTCTCGAGGATATAAAAGCGTCTTGAATTTACCCAGCATAGAAATCATAAGATGCCGCAGTAGCAGCTAGAATTGGCCAACAGTAATCAGTAATTCTTATCACTTTTAGCATTTTTCTGAACAACCCAAATTGTCTCGTGTTAGCCAGAAAAAAATACCTAGATTCATCCATGGCGAAATAATTCTACAAGTGTTAAATAGATGCGGGACCATATGGGGCTTTGCTAGGAGGATATATAGGGTATGATAAATGGGGAGTGGTAAATAGGGTGTGATAAATAGGGTGGTAAATAGGGTGATGAATAGGGAGTGGTAAATAGGGAATGATAGATAAATAGGGAGTGATGGTAAATAGTGATCATTAGGGAGTGACTGACTGACCGGGCCTATCCTAGAGATGCGTTCGATTTTCTCAATATATATTTTCTTCTTGCTACCTTAAGGCTGTAATCTTGACCTTAAGATAGACTATTCGAAGTGTGGTATTTATCTGAAGCTTGCATTAAACCCCGCGAGTACAAGATGCCCTCAAAAAAGAAAGTAAATTCATGATATATGTAGCAAGTAAAAAACACAAGTAACGCCGTCGTAATGAAGAAGTTAAGACAAAGTGCATAAAAAATTAGAAAACAGGGGGGCAGAAGTAGTAAGGAAGGGAGGAAAAGTGAGGTATGGGGACTGAGGCAATAGTGGTGATGCAAGAGTAGCGAGGCAATAGTGAGACGGGAGTAGTGAGGCAAAAGTAGTTAGACAGTATTTTTGAGGCAAGAATAGTGAAGCAAAAATAGCAAGGCAGGAGTCACAAAGCAAGAACAGTAATGCGAGAGTACTGAGGCAAGAGTGTCGATAAATGAAACGAGAGTAGTGAAGCAGTTACTGGTTAGAAAAAATAAAGAAGAGTAATGAAACAGGACCTAGAAGAAAAAAAACTGAATAAACAAAAGCCAGGAGAGGAAAATAATGGCCAGTCAAGATACTCGTGAAGTAAAAAAGAAAATAAAGAGGGGAAAAATATTAAAGTAAGAGAGAAAGAGAGAACGTCAGTGGTAGTTTTCCTTTCCTCAGACTTTCCTGGGAGTGCAGTGAATAGAGGCAATTTTCTTATCCCCTTTCTCAGCTGACCTGCCAGAAATGAAGTATGAGAGAGAGAGAGAGAGAGAGAGAGAGAGAGAGACCTACTTATATTCCTAAAACCCGCCCTTCTCCAAAGTAAACATTTAAAAGCATTACGAAGCAGCTACATTGAATACTTTATGTTCCTTTTCTTCCTTGAATTTTGGCCTGGTAAAAATTACTGGTGCAAAATCCCATTCACTCACCTTCACATTGCATTAAAAATATATGGTGTTTTTTTTTTTGTTGGTTCAGCTCGTTTCTGTTATACGGTACGTGTGTGTGTGTGTGTGTGTGTGTGTGTGTGTGTTTCTGAAGGTTACTCCTGCCACGTTGAATTACTTCACCACGTTCAAAGTCGGCGTTTCCTTTTGTTTTTAACTTCCTAATGCATGACACTGTTACTTCATCCACGTAATCAGTGTAATCAAAGGCGTTCACGTTATTATTATTATTATTATTATTATTATAGTGGAAATAGTAGTACGATGATTCATTTAAACTGAACTGATTTTTGTTTTTGTCAGAGCAGCTGTACAGTATGTCTCGCCACTACATCACGTTTGGCATTTCATTATATATAGGTACTTTGTCTACCAGTATAATCAAAATTCTTCTAGTAGTCTGTCCTGTTATATTTAATTAGGATTCAGTAATTTGTCTCCGCATTTTTGTAGTTTTAACGCAATTTCTATATTCTCTTTGATATAATCGGGAGAGTATTTAAAACTATTAGGATATACTACTCTGTTAATCAAAATCTAACAAACGATCGGAATATACATCAAAACCAGTCGCACTTATCCATCTAGCGAGCAGGGATCCTCGTAGGTGTATTATTTTGCCCACTCCCAGAAGATCTGATGTGGGAAACCGTCTGGCCTCCTAGGGGTTAACTGCTTCATTCCGGGATGTGTTTCTAAAGCTTTGTAAAAATCGTCCCTTGAATCGAAAAACTCGTTATCATAAGGGGTTTATAGCTTCATGACAGGGACGATTTTTTCCTGCTCCGTTCAGACGATTTTATTCAGCTCGAGAGAGTACATTGGGAGTTAAAGCTGCATGAAGACCGTACCTAATCCCTCCAGTTTGAAAAATTTCTCCTGATCTGAATTAAATCGTCAGAAGGTAGCAAGCACAAAAAAATCGTCACCGGATGGTAGGGTTTGATGGTAACTATTTCTAACTTCCTTCACTTTGAGAGTCCAGAGTTCCCATCTTCACTATCCTCTTTAGTCCAACGATCTAATCTTTATTTCATTCCTGCTACTTCCAGACGATTTTATTCAGTTTAGTAGAGACTTTTCGAGCTGGGTGAAGGTGGGGGGTTAGATATACAGTAGCTTTCACTGGCCCTTTCACCACGGTAGGTCTCCATTAAGGTAAAGGAATAATCACGAAGTGCAAAATAATTAAGCTAGCAGTACAGGTATGTGTCAGGTGAGTCAGAGGGTTAACTTCAGCCCGATGACGTATTTTCAGTTTTCGTTTTATCCTATTTACCTTCAGTCGATTTCATTCACCTTGGCGGGAGAAATCAGGTAATTAGGGGCTAATGGAGACTTACTAATCCTGTCACTAAAATTGTCTATCCAAAACTTAAAAGATCGCCCGGAGGTGGCAAGAATAAGATGAGAATGACGTCAGAGAGAGAGAGAGAGAGAGAGAGAGAGAGAGGGTGCGACACACATCCTCGTAGGGAAGAGCCAACGTAACTTTCTGGCACCCTAAAACTGTGTCTAAATTCTACCAGGAGGGTGGTGAACGTAACTCACAACTCTAAGCAGTTTGTTATACCTTTTTTGTAATTACGTGCTGGAAACTAGAGTACAAGTGTTATAAATTTACGAGATAACAGATTGTGTGTGTGTGTGTGTGTGTGTGTGTGTGTGTGTGTGTGTGTGTGTGTGTGTGTGTGTGTTGCTAACTAGATAGGCAAGGTTTGTTTTGTTTCTAGTATGGAAGAAGCAGTGAAATTATCTATTATTATTGAATTGTGAATATATGAGTAGGGATAAATGAAGTATGTGCTGTTGTTTCTCTGGTTACAAACGAGATACTATTCTTTTTCTATGGACCAAAGTATTATTGTTTTGTGTAATTTATGGCATTACTGTATGAATCTGTTGTTAGGATTGTTTTTTTTATATATACGCTTTACGCTCTATTTTTCTCTCTAATGGGTGCTAGAGTATTATAATTCTTCTTTAGGTTGTAGATGGGCAAAGTATTTTAAGTATATATGTAGTTTAGGCGGTGTTAGGTGAAGGGCTGTGAAGAATTTATGTTCATGTAATTTTTAATAGCCGGCTATAGACCAGATATTTTACTTTGTTTTTCTGGACTGGAGCTTAGATATATTCACGAAAATACTCGCATGGCATACCTAGCACATTCTTATATATTTTTTTAATTTTTTACTTATAAGGCCCACTTAGTTCTTCTGTTGCTGCCCTCCCTGGGTGTCTAGTGTTTCTCCTCCTCACTTCCATTTAGCCTTACCTCACCTACTGCTGAGCTGGTAAGATTTTGCCTAGCTGAACAAAATCATCTGGTGTTAGTGTGAATGAATTGGCAGTGAGTAAGAACAGAGGGAGAGCAAGTTGATGTTCCTTTCACATTTTAAATCCAAATTGCCCTGTAAATCCCCGGGGCTTCCATCCACTTATCTGATTGCATTAAACTCTAGCCATGTGGCCGTTATCAACAAAAAAAGGGGAAAATTTTATATATATATATATATATATATATATATATATATATATATATATATATATATGTAAATATATACTGTAAATGTGTGTGTGTGTGTGTGTGTGTGTGTGTGTGTGTGTGTGTGTGTGTGTGTGTGTGTGTGTGTGTGTGTCTCTCTCTCTCTCTCTCTCTCTCTCTCTCTCTCTCTGTCTACAGTATATATAGATAGATAGATAGATAGATAGATATAGATATATTGTATGTGTGTGTAATGCTTGTGTGTATGGATAGATATAGACATATTTGTGAACCCAAGTCACCCCCTGTACACTTTTTTTCTTTTTATCAGTTCCTCCCTTTTTTCATACATCTGTCTTTCTATCTGTCCATGTATCGACCTGTATGGCCAGAAATAGGAGACAGTCAGGCAAAAGGCTGATGTAAATGAAATTATTTTTGCGGTAAATGAAAATGTGTGATATTAGCCAGAATAAAAATGAAAAAGAAAACTTCTAGCAATCTATCCATCCATCAGTGCGTCCATTCATCATTTCATCCGTCCGTACATGTTTCACCGTCTACCCATCCATCCAGCCAGCCAGCCAGTCAGCCACCCGTCCGTCCGTTCATCCGTCCGTCCGTCCGTCCGTCCATCCATCCATCAGTCAGTCAGTCAATCAATTAGTCACACAATCCGTCCATCTGTCCGTCCGTGGGTGCAGTAGAGTGGTTGTGTCGGTGTTATGGTCGTGCTGGGCTGGGGTGGATGATGGTCCCCGTGTTCCTGCCTGGCCTCCCTCTCTCTCACACTTAAATACCAACACTTAAAGGGAACCTGCCACACACCCTCCATGCTCTGGGGATCGCCGCCGCACTTCGGATGGGAGGGAATGGAAGGGATGATTTTGGAGATATTGATGTGGAGAATATGAGATGGAGAGAGAAGATGGGGAGGTGTGAAGGGGACGATTTTGAAGTTTCTGATGATGGAGGATATGGATGGAGAGAGAAGATGGGGAGGTGTGAAGGGGACGATTTTGGGGTTATTGATGATGGAGGATATGGATGGGGAGGGAAGATGGGGAGGTGTGAAGGGGACGATTTTGGAGTTATCGATGATGGAGGATATGGATGGAGAGAGAAGATGGGGAGGTGTGAAGGGGACGATTTTGGATATACTGATGTAGAGAATATGGATGGAGAGAGAAGATGGGAAGGTGTGAAGGGGACGATTTTGGAGTTATTGATGATGGAGGATATGGATGGGGAGAGAAGATGGGGAGGTGTGAAGGGGACGATTTTGGAGATATCGATGTGGAGAATATGGATGGAGAGGATTGGGAGATGTGGCTGGACAGAGAGACAGAATAGTGAGGAGATTTTGGACGGAAGGTGGAAGATAATGGTGAGGGACAATTTAAAGGGCGTGACAACGGAAAGGTCTTTGAAGAAAAACTTGGAGAGGATAGATGGGGAATGTGAGACTGGAGAGGTAATGCTTGGAACGTGTGCCTGGAGACAGAGATCGTGGGGAGGTACTTTGGAGAGATAGGAGGGTGGGAGAAGTGGTTTGTAGGGAGGGAAAGGTGGTGTAAAGTGTGGAAAAAAAGGGAGACTGGAGAGGTCTTTTGTATGAAGGGAAAGCAAGGAGAGATTAAAAGGGAGTTTGGAGGGGGGGAAAAGATGGAGAGGTGAAAGAGGAAAGTTTTGGAGGGAGGGACAGGAGGGAAGGATCAGAGGGGCAGGTTGGAGGGGGGAGGCTTTGAAGGGAGAGAACGTAAGGGGATGTTTTAAAGAGACGGAATGGAGGGTCGGACGAGGAAATCTGAAGACTGTGGTTGGAGAGAAATTGGGAGGGTAAGATTGGAGGTTGGATTATTTTCATTGTGTTGCGGAAAAGATGATTGACGGAAAATATTGATTAGAGGGAGGGAAAATATTTTCTTATATAGTGTTTTTTTTTTTCGGGGAAAGGGGGAGAACGTCATTTTTCTTCTGTTCTCACCACCAAACGAACGATTTGATGTATCGGTAGCGTATGGGACACGCATCTTAGAGTTTAAAAATACCATATGTAAAACTTCTGCAGTATAGTGACGCGCGCGCGTGTGCGTGTGTGTGTGTGTGTGTGTGTGTGTGTGTGTGTGTGTGTGTGTGTGTGTGTGTGTGTGTGTGTGTGTGTGTGTTTTACTGTAGTGTGGGAGAGACACTAAGCGAATATACAGTGGGTAGGAGGGGCAGGGTTGTGGGTTAGGAGGTACAAGAAGATAACCTGAAGACTTTAGTGAGGAGATTAAAAAGGACCAGTTTGATAAGACAGAGAAAATGAACGGGTAGGTGAATGGAGGCAGGTGTGGTGAGGTGGGAGAAGGGGGCTGTGAAAGAGCAAATTTAAGTGAATAGATGGGGTTGTTTAACGTAACAGATACTACATAGGTAAACAAACAGGTCCATTACATATATATTTTGTCTTTTTTTTCATTTTGGATACCTAAAAGACGTAGCCAGAGGATGAGGTCTTGTAGTAAAGGCGATATATTGGTTAGGAGGCTTGAAGTTGTGGATTGGGATGTACGAGAAGGGAAGGCTTTATCCAGATGATATTTTTGGGTCAGTTGGATTGAGGGAAGGGTCGAGGTAGCAGAATGAAGACTAAGGTGAGGTTAGGTGGGCGAGCAAGGTTGAGAAAGACAGGGGATTTGAGTGAAGGGGAGAATTTTGGCTAGAGAGGCTGAATTTCACCTCTTCATAACAGCTTCTTTCTCTTTATGGCTTGCTATTGTATCTTATGTATTATTTATGCAATCCATGTCGGTATAAAGAAGAAATTAATTGCATACAAGCAAGTAGAACGGTATGGTAAGCGGAATAAGTAAGGTGTAATATGCAGAATAAATCGTTAAGGAGGAGGTGTTGGAAAGTCTCCTAAGCTGAGGGTAATACGTCCCCTAGAACACCTCACCATGACGGGCCTCTGTTGAGCTGCCTAAGTGTCGTGTTTCAGTGGGTGGTGGGAATATAAAGTGACGTCGTGTTCTGAAGGGGTTACTGGAGACTCTTCTACCCCATTCATGACGAGGGGGTAAAAAAAAAATTATTTGGGGGGTAAGTTAGCAACCATGAAAGATGCGATGGTACTCAAGAAATTATTAAACATGTTGACTGCGTAAAATCGTCTGGCATTAGCAAGAGAAAGTATAAAGACGTCATTGTACTGAAAGAGTTATTAGACGTGTTTCCAGTCGCTTATTTACAAGAGGTCTTTTCTTGTTAAAATCGTCTGAGAGCGGCAAGAAAAAGGAGCATTAAAAAAATAGAAGTCCTTTTATTGTGGTCTTTAATGGAGGTTTTTGTTAACTTCTTTCCCATGAGAGGTCACTGCCGGATAAAATCGTCTGGTGTGACCATGAATGAAATAAAAAAAAAAGGACGATTTCTTACGGAGTGGATGAAGACGATATCAAGGAGTGTGGTTAGAAATATGTTAGAAAAGTGAATCGTAAGAGCGAAAGTTATGAGGCGAAGTTGAAGAGTGTGATGGTTGTGACGTGTGAAGTTGTTAGCAAGGGGAAAGTTTTCTAGGTTGAGAGGATGTGCGTTGGAATTGTGAGGTTAGGAGAGGAAATGATAAGTTTGTAATATTTCTCTCCCAAAAGTGAAAGGCATATCGTACACATGCATGAAAGTAATACCCTTACACTCCTTTACATGCCTTTTAATATTTTGTACACACACACACACACACACACACACACACACACACACACACACACACACACACACACACACACACACACACACACACACACACACACACACACACACACACACACACACACACACACACACACACACACACACACACACACACACACACACACACACACACACACACACACACACACACACACCTCAAAACCCATACACTTCCTCCATTTTACCACTACGGCTCTGAATGTGCACTAACCCATCCCTCCAAATCCTCACAACCACATTTTATATCTAGTCTGGCGATTTCAAAGCTTCCTATCCCCTCCCGCTTCTCTCTATCTCTCTCCCCTCATTCTGTGTCTTCCCCTTTCATGCCCATTCCCTTTGGCCTTGCTTCCCCTTTTCCGGCTCTTCTCCTCTCTCTGTCTCCCCTCTCCGCTCTCTGTCTGCCTTGTTCCTCTCATCCGCATCGTGTTTTCATTTTCTCTTTTCGCTCATCAGCTCCCTCTCCCATTCTCTGTTTCTTCCTCTCCCCTTCTGTTTCTCCCTGTCGCATTCTCATCTTCTCCCACCCCATTCCTTCCCTTTCCCTTCTCCCCCTCTCCCCATCCCACCTTCACTACTCCCCGCCCTGCACCTCGTTCATCATGCTCTTTAACCTTACAGGAATAGAATACCAAAAATGCAAAACCCAACACGGCGAAGCAGCAGCAGCAACTCCCCGCCGAAAAAATTTGGGTGAAACTGAAAGAGGAGAAAATATTTAATAAAAAAATAAAGGAAACTTGAAACCACGCGTGTTTGGTAATGCCGACCCAGGGTAGATAAGGTGGAAAAAAGAAAAAAAAAAACAGGAAAATAATGACACTATGAAGGCGAAATTCAAGCGATGGCTGTGCGCGTGACTCCAGGACTCGCCAGGACAAGAACCAGGACACCGAAGGGCACACGAACCCAGGACACTTTGGCTCTACCTCTTCTTCTTCCTCCTCCTCTTCTTCGTCCACCTCATTCTTCCTCTTCTTCCTCTCTCCTTACGGCCACCTCCTACTCCCGGATCGTAACTGCGGGAAAAAGAGGGGCCTTACTTGACCTTCCTCTTCCTCTTCCACACCGTTCTTCCTCTTCTTCTTCTTTCACCTCCTCCTCTGTAACCACAAAAGGGAAAAGGAGACTCCCTGATCCTTCTCTTCTTCCTCTTCCTCTTTGTTTTTCCCCCTCTTCCTCCTCCTCTGGGGTCGTAACTGCAGGAGTGAGAGGAGGAACCCCCAACAAGTCGCCGCCATGTTTGCTATGACAGAGTATCTCGGGGACGTCGGCTGCAGATTAGCGTAAGTTTTGAGCCTTTATTTTGCTACGATGACGTCTTTACTGTTGTCTTTATTATTCTTAGCATCTCCAAGCAGGTAGAAATTACTTAGGGGAACTGAAATTGGAGGGGATAGTTGCAGGCTTTAATTTCTTTCAATAATAAGTAGTTCTGTAAGGCTGAATTAAGTAGTATGTAGAATTTAAAGAAAAAATGGAAGTGGTCACTGTACTGTAAGGGTTATTTGTCATTTGTGTTTCCTTCGCTTGGTACAATTACAGTTTTCTATTCATTCTGGTTTTGTTTTCATATCGTGTCATCCATTTAATCATCTGATTGGGTCAAGTGGCTATCCGTTTTCGTCAGTTTATTTATTTATTCATTTATTTAATTTATTTTTTGAGTGCCAGATCCTTCATTATATTCCCCACCCACATTTCTTTTCACCTATATCCCCCCTCCTTCCTCCCTTTTCGTCATCTTTCCCCTCCCTTTTTCTGGTTTTCCTCCCGGTAACTCTCTCCTTCCTCTTCTTCCCTCCGTCTCACCTTTCTTCCTCTCGCCCCTCCCTCGTCCCTTCATCTTCTTTCCACTCTCTCATCCCCCTCTTCCAATATCTCTCTCCTCCCTCTTCCCTTTCATCATAATTCCCTCTCCCACAACTTCTCCTTGTAACTCTCTCCTCCCTCCTCCCTTTCATCCTATTTCCTCTCTCTCTCTTCCCTTTCACTCTGTTCCCTCTCTCTCACTTCCCCTTCTGATTTAGCTGTCTCGTCGGCTGCACCCTTCATCTGCTTTCTCCTTCCTCGCGCCCTTCTTCCAATACCTCTCCTTCCCTCTTCCCTTTCGTCTTCTCCCCCCTCCTCTGCTTCGTTCCTTTACACCTCCCCCCCCCCACCTTACCGTTTCGTCTTCCGTCTCGCACATCTCCTCAGTTTTCCTCCTCTCTCCTCCCTTTCGTCTTTTTTCCCCTGCCTTTTCCTCTTATCCATTTTTTCCCCTTCTTCGCCCTCCCTTCCTTTCCTTTCGTCTTCTTCCTCCCTCCTCTCCCCCGTTATCATCCACGTATCGTATTTCACCCCTACCCTTCACCCATTTTCCCTTCCCTTTTTCCCCCTTTCATCCACTCTTTCCCTTTCTCTTACAGGATCTGTCCCTTTTCCTTCATTTCGTCATCATCTTTCCCCCTTTCCTTGCATTATTCACCCCTTTCCCTTTACCAGTCATCCAGTTTCCCCTCCATTCCACCCTTCACTTTATCCTACCTCTTCCCTCCTTTATTCATTTTTCATTTCCTGGCTCCCTTTTATCTCTTTCATTCACTCTCCCTTCCCTTTCCTTTCCTCCTTTCACCCTTCGCCCACTTTCATTTCCTTGCACCTTTGATTTTTTTCCCATCAGTTTCCCCTTCATCATCACCTCCCCCTCCCCCACCTGTCTCTCGTCCCCTTTCCTTTGCTTCTTTCACTTACTTTCACCTCTCATCACTTTCTCTATTTCTTTTCATTCTCTCTCCATTTCTCCTTTCCTTGGCATTATTCATCCTCTTTCCTGTTCATCCACATCTTCTTTTCTTTTCCATTTCCCCTATTCGTCTACTTGCCGTCATTCTCTCTTTTCTTACCGCTTTCATCCACTTTTCCCTCCCTCTTTCCATTCCCTTTCACGCTTCCCTCCCTGTCCTCCCTCCACTTCATCCTCGCCTTCCTGTTTCCTCGTACTCGTTCGTACTTTCTTTCATTCCTTCATATTTTCTCTCCTTGTCTCACTTCCTTTTCCCCCGTTCATCCACTTACTCTGTCTCTCCCTTTCCTTTCCCCTTTCATCCACTTTTCCTCCCTCTCTTTTCTTTCTCACACTTCTCTTCCACCCCTCTTTCCTCTTCATCCACACTTATTCATCAGCCTTCCCTCGCTCTCCCTTTCCTCCTCCTTTCGTCCACTTTCTCTCCTTATCTTTCGTTGCCCTTCCTTTCCCACTCTTTCGTCTCCTTCACTTCCTCTCCTCTTCCCTCTTCATCCACGCCTCCTCTTTCTTGCTCCTACCCTTCATCCAGCCTGGCGAAGTTGTCCAAGTAGGATAAATCTCTGGTTTTTACGGTGCAACTTTAAGCTTGTATTAATGGCTTTTTCTTGCCAAACCTAAGGAGGCTTGTGGTTTTTTTTTTTTTTTTTTTTTTTTACCTTTTGTGTGTGTGTGTGTGTGTGTGTGTGTGTGTGTGTGTGTGTGTGTGTGTGTGTGTGTGTGTGTTCTCCACCTACTGGCTTTTAGTCGCGGAGCTCATAGGTCGAAACCATGGAGTTCTTTGGATCAGCTTTTGAAAATGTCCAGTTCTGCCCCTCAAGTAGACACTGGGCACAACTGGATAAACACTTTTTGTATTTTTTTTCTTCGCTTCGCCGGACGATTTTCTTCACCTTCAAGATCTTTTGGTAGGGCACGTTTACTCTTTAAAAAAAAAGAAAAAAATCATTAACCCCTTTCAGCCTTGTTGGTGGCCAGGTGTAATCGAACTGGATGGTTGTTTTGACTGGTGACCAAGGAGACTCATTCCGCCTCACAAATAAAGCTTACTGAAATTGATCCAATTACGATATAGTAGTCAAGGTGTAAGAGTGACCCAGTTCTGTCAGGTGAAAGACAACTGAGCATTAACGCCATTTATACGGTATCTTTTTTTTTGTTTTAATTTTATTACTTTCATCAGACGAATATGTTTACCTCTTGAATCCGAAGACGTCTTGCACTACTTTATTCTTGCTGTTTCCAGATGATGTAGGTTAGGAGATAGCCACAGCAGCGAATTGGTTATAGAATTATCCCGTGTTGAAAAACATCTTGTGAAGATGACCAGCATAAAATAAACAAGGCTGACTCATACTGTAATGCAGCGGATAAGCACATATGGCCGTACCCCTTAGCTCTGTTTAGTGACGTATTTATCAATGTAATCAGGCGGCCATCAAGCGATTTCATGCAGTTTTGAAAGAACGTTTGGTAGTGAAGGGGTAACTGAAACCCGTATTTTAAAACCTCCTCCTTTTCGAATAGTCTCCACTAAGCTGAAAAATGGTAAGAAACACTGACAATTATGTCAGCGGAATAAATGAGGTAACCTATGTAGAAAACGGGAATAAACACAATGTTTTTTTTTGGAGGGGGGGGGACTTTTTCGTGCCTGGTAATGTAAATTTTGCGTGAATATATGATTGTTATTCTTTATATATATATATATATATATATATATATATATATATATATATATATATATATATATATATATATATAATCAAATTCCTCCTCATGTAAGTGGAAAAAACTATCGGTAAAATAACATCCTGTTTTTATTTGTTTTTATTATTTACCGTATTTATGTATTTATTTATATGCTGGATAACTATAGGGAACATTTTTTCCAGTATGACACGATTGTTTTTCAGCCATCGTTCTGAAATGGTAGCAGTAATTATTGCAATAGTAATAGAAATTATTATATTTGTTATTGGTAATAGTAATGGTAGTAGTAGTAGTAGGAGTACATTTTTTTTTTAGTTTCAGTAATGACTCTGCTAATCGTTTCTCTTTTACAGGTAAGTGTTGTATCCAGACTGGCTGGTGGTGGGTGAGTAGTTGAGTACGAGGGACCAGTGGCTGTCTTGGTGTTGTTTGTGGCCAAGGAGACGAATAGGGGCAGGTGTACTGAAGCTCTAGGTTGCCTCGTGGTTCGTACAAGGGTGACAGGAGGTGAATGGACGGGTTGATAGAGAGAGATAATTGGATGGTTTGGTAGAGATAATTATCATGCATAGGTGGATAATACTAGGTTATACAATATACAGATGGATGATGAGCCTCCGTGGTTGTAGACATATCTATACATTCATACATATACACACATACATACATACATACATACATACATACATACACACACACACATCGACAGGCAGGTGGATAGTTAGGTAGACCGATAATAGATAGGTACCGAAATGTAAATAAAGAGTAACATAGAGATAGATAAATTATTATACATATATACACGAATTACTTTTATACATCACCAGGAAAAATAGAATCAGCTTAGTGATGAACACCTTTATTTAATCCAGAAGTAGTAGTGCGGGTATTTGCTGAACCAATATTGCCGGTACACGAGTTTTAATAGTAAAGGAGTATGCTTGTTTGAGAGAGAGAGAGAGAGAGAGAGAGAATTTGACATAGTAGATCAGTCCAGTATAGAAAACAAGGAGGATTTCCAGACAGAAACACCGACACCATACAATTCATCTAAGGAGCGAACATTTGTCTCTGCCGTGTTAATTTGACCTTCAAGCGGTTGTTCCCAGAATCGTGTGTCCTCATCCTTGCCAGAGTCTCGACACTTCCTCCAAATTTTATCCAGATCGGGTCAAAACTATTCGAGTTGGCCTTAACCCGTGACCTTGACCTTAGACCTATTGTTCCCAAAATAGAAGCTTATCAACCTTAACCAAACCTCAGTCTTACCACCAATTTTGGTTTATTCAGAATCAAAGCTTAGTTAGAGGACAAAGTCAGGGCGTAGTTACAAAATGGAATCTTTCACCTTGACCAATTGCCATGACCTCTGAATCAAATTACATCATCCTTGCCTTACCTTCGACCCAACCCAGTTTAATCTGTATCGGATCAGAACTGTTTAAATTGACTTTGCCGTGTGACCTTGACCTTTGACTTATTCTAAAAGCTATAGAAAAATCTCTCAGATGACCCTGAACCATTTCACCAAGGTTGGCCCAAAAAGGATCAAAACCTCCCGAGTTATTTTGTTGGTACACTAACAGATACAGCAAAACAATGCTTTGATCATGCTGTCGACCGCGCAAGTTTTAAAATCCAGCACTCATCATCAAATTTCGTGACATTTATGCTTGTGATCAGGTATTTTACTAATGTTATTTCGTAGATGTTATTTCGTAGTCCGCATTTACGTTGGTGTTGGAGATTTCTTAACCCCACTTCTTTTCTGCTTTATTTTGTACGTAACACTTCAACATTCTCTTACACTCTCTTAACTTCTTTGATATCACCAGAAATTTTATTAATAACACAGTATAAGAAAATACTGGCGTGTCCTTTGCAGAAATATAGTGATAAGGAAGAAATGGTGGGAAGGCTAGCCACTATCTTGACCCTCTGTGCATACTTCACCAAAGCCCCTTAAATTAGAACATGGGAAGAGGAAGTGGGGCTGAAGGGGGGGTGAAGTGGGCCCAGTTTTATTTATGAGGAAAGTGTATTTACGGAGTGTTTTTTTTTTTTATTGACAACTTTCATGGATTTATGTGCTCCTAATTTCCTGGTTGAGCTCTTGATGGGTGAAAGAGCCGCTGTGGGAGATGAGTGGCCATCCTTGTTTAACTTTTATTGGTCCCTCAATCATGGTTTATATTATTGAGGCGTGTACAGAACCTGGGTAGTGTTAGGTTGTGTTCGTAAAATTAGCATGACCTTCACTGCCAGGCCTTCTGCCCGAGCCGAACGATGCTGTTTTAAGTTTGGGCCAAAGAAGAGAAGAAGAATTGTAACCTTCAGCCTAAACAAACTATAGGTGTTTGGCCGTGGTCTTAGTTTCCTTGGAATCTGGGTCACGCCTTTTGCAGTTTCTTCTTGCAATCTCTGGACAATTTTATTTTGACTTTGAAGAGAGTTTTCGAATTGGAGAGGTTAGATATAGCCTTCACGTACACCCTTCATTACGATAGATGGTCCCAAAGCTGAGGAAAACCGTCTGGAGGTAGCAGGAATCAACCAAGCAAGACATCACCAGACTGTAGAGGTGTAAGGAGATTGCTTATAACTCCTTTTTAAGAAGAGGTCTTTCTTGTCCGGGGGAAAGGCATTTGGTGACATCCTGAGCGAATTAAAAAAAAAAAATCACCGTTGTGGAAGGTTAATAGAAATTGTTAATAATGTTCATAATAGGGTGTCTTGCCCAAGCTGAATAAAATCGTCTGTTGCGGTATTTCGGTTATTTTATTTGTTTTTATTTATTTATTTAATGCTTTCTACGACCAAGCGATTGTATTCAGAGCGAGAGACCTCCCGAGTAGTAAAGGAGATAGATTCCTTCAGCCAGAGGACGTGGTTTGTATCTTGTATTGTTCAGCACCACACACACACACACACACACACACACACACACACACACACACACACACAAACCTTGGACGTGTGCCCTAGGGTTGTGGTAAAGGGTTTTCTGGGACTGGCTGGGATTTCCTTATTTATGCCTTACTTCATTTTCCTTTACTTTCCTTCCTTTTTTCATTATTTTCTTGTCCTCTTCTTAATTCTTTTGTTTCCATGTTCCTTTACTTTCCTTCCTTTTTTCATTATTTTCTTGTCATCTCTTTAATTCCTCTTTTCCCATTTTCCTTTAATTTCCTTCATTTTTCATTATTTTCTTGGTCTCTCTTTAGTTACTTTTTTTCCTTTACTTCCCTAGTCTTCTTTATTTTCTTCTATCCTTACTTTGCGTTGTTTTATCTGTTCACTTTTTTACCTCTCTTTTTCGTTTTCTTTCTTTATTGCTGTACTTACTTTTTTCTTTTCCTTCATTCTTTTCTCTCGCCTTTTTCGGTATTTCCTGCATATGTTTTTATTTTTCTTTCCTTCTTTTACACCCTCTTCCTTCTTTTGTTATTTGTCTTATTTCCTTATCCTTCCTTGCTTTCTTTAATTTTCTTTGCCCCCCCTCCTCTCTCTCTCTCTCTCTCTCTCTCTCTCTCTCTCTCTCTCTCTCTCTCTCTCTCTCCCGTGACCTTTGTGGCAAAACCGGGGTCACCGCTTCCCCTAGACCCCCCTCCCCCCGCACAGACCAGCCCTCCTACCCTTTACAATTCCCTCTTCCCATTTACTCTTCCTTCCAACCCCATGCTAGATCCCTCCCTGCCCCTTCCAGCCCCCCCCCCTACTACCCCTCTTCCAGCTATTCCCCTCCTTTCCTCTCTTTCCCTATCCCTTCCACATTCACACCCTCCCCATCAACCTTCCACATCACTGCATCCCCTATCCACACACACACACACACACACACACACACACACACACACACACACACACACACACACACACACACACACACACACACACACACACACACACTCTCCAAACCCGCCCCTTCCCTATCCACACCTCCTACCCCCTCTCCGGACTTCACCCCGTCAACCTTCCAGAATCTCCCCCTCCCCATCCACATCCCCTCCATCTCCACACCCATCCTCTCTTTCAAACCCTCCCCTTGCCCCTTCTACTTTTTCCCTCCCCATTCCAGACTCTTCCCCTGCCCCTTCCAAACCCTGTCCCTTCCCCCACCACACTCCCCCCCTCCCTTCACGAGTTTTCCGCCCTTACGATATTAAAAACCAGGAAATTTTGGTGTGTAGATGTACGATAAACGATCAGGAAGTAAGTTTATTTGGCATATGTTTTGGAGTCTTTATTTTTAGCTGTTCGAATAACAGTGCATTTTTTATTTTTCAACTCTCCCAATACTTTTTCATATATTTTTATGGTCGTGAAGACTCTGGTAATAGTGATTTTGAATTTACTGATTTTTTTTTGTGAGGTTCGTGTTATGTTCAGTATGTTGTTATGTATATTTTGGAATTTATAATAATGCTGACGTTAGTATTAAAAGGGGTTGATAGATTTAAGAGGCGAAAATGGCACTAACAACTAATAATGGTAATTGTAATGAGTACGTTTAAGTATTTGGGTAGTGTGATGAGTAAGGATGGAGGTTTGGAGGGTGAAGTGCTTGAAAGGGTACAGCAGGGAAGAAAGGTTGCTGGTTCCTTGAAAGCAGTGATAGGAAACAGGGAAGTGAGCATGGAAGTAAAAAAGTTACTACATGACAGTATTGTGATACCAACTCTAACGTACGGAAGTGAAGCTTGGACATTGTTGGAAGGACACAAGTCAAGAGTGAGAGCAGTGGAAATGAGTTATTTAAGAGGAGCCTGTGGAGTCACGTGGAGAGACAGGCTGACGAATGAGGATATAAAGGAACGTTGTGGTGTGGATGTGGATGTGATAGGAAGCGTTGTGAGGAACACACTGAGGTGGTTTGGCCATGTGGAGAGGATGGAGGGTGAAAGACTGACAAAGAGAGTGTATGTGAGTGAGGTGGAGGGTGGAAGAGGGAGGGGGAGACCGAGGATGAGATGGAGGGATGGGGTGGAGAGGTATATGAGAGAGGGGGGTGTGAGTTGGGAGCAAGGCAGTGAAATGGCGGGGGACAGGGCGACTTGGAGGCGATTTGTTTGTGGCCACCCCAAACGGGATTGAGGCGTCAGGCAATAGATAGATAGATAGTAATGAATTATAATAAAATATTTAATGTAATAAAAAAAAATTAGTATTATTATTTTTAAAGAACTCCGCATTCTGTGGCGTTCGTGATTTTTTTTTTTTTGGGGGGGAGGGGGGCAAGATCTAGAAGGCTGGCATTTCAAAACCATTCGAAAGAGACTTGAAATTTTCACGAGTGATGTATCGTGGTTGAAGGCTTCTTTTGGCACAATTTTTTTTCCCTGGCACTAGCGCCGTCTGCTATATTTTTCGATTTTTGCTCACCCGCCCAGCAAAAACTACTAAATCGATTCCTTTGCAAATGTTCCAGTATGTAGTCGTCATCATATACTAGTGCACCTGGGTATTGATATTGAGATCCAAAAAACATTTTCTGATATAATTAGGAAAATCAGAATGGATGCCTCATTCCTGAAAGTGTTAAATTGGAAAGTATTTGGCCGATTTTGACCAAACTTGGTGGAAATGTAGTGGGTCATGAGTAAACACGATTTGCATAGTATGAATGACTGTGACCTTGATCTCAAGGTCACAGATCAAAATCCGTAAAAATTTTTGAGTCGTCCCTAAAGTCCTTTAATATTAGGTCTATAATGATGACAAAAGTATTATCATCTGGAATGTGGAGTTCTTTGAATATTAATCAGGAATTTCAGTTATTATTATTATTATTATTATTATTATTCATTCACCTCCGCGTAGTCTTTTCTTTGTCTCTCCCTTTGTCATTATTGTATGTGTACATAGTGTTTATATATATGTACAATATTCCGGAAGACGATGTCGCGGGCCTTGGGCGGCTGAACCTGGGTGTCCGTCTGTCCATTCTTTCGTTTGCTTTCTACAGGGGCAGCTGTGGACCGATTTTGGCGATTGAGGAGCCATTTAATCCTATAAAGCGCCGTTGTTTAGTGGAGAACATGCTCAGGTCAACCCCATGGTCACAGGGACAAATAAAAATCAGTCATATAGCAAGATTCTTTATTACGAGTATAGGCATAATGTTGGTATCGTTGCAATAATTATGCCCATATCCTGATTTTCGTACAGCCTGCTGAAAGCTGACAAATTGCCAACAATTTATACTGGGCACCAGTGTTGCTGCCTCATAAGGGGCGTGGAAAAGCGACAAGAAGTGGAAGTTAAAATATTATATGTTAAAGGATTACCTTGCACCTTAATACCACCAGGTGAAAGGTT
Organism: Coenobita brevimanus; assembly: GCF_032717465.1. Lineage (NCBI taxonomy): Eukaryota > Metazoa > Arthropoda > Malacostraca > Decapoda > Coenobitidae > Coenobita > Coenobita brevimanus. Next base: position 41,984,720 of record NC_137024.1, on the reverse strand, counting down.
AACATCGTCTAAGTGGTTACAGAACCTGAGATCAGTGCACAAGAAATCCATTGCAGACGGCAAGGATCTTACGAGGCTTCGTACTCGGACCCTTAGCATGGCAACACGCAGCTTTATATATATATATATATATATATATATATATATATATATATATATATATATATATATATATATATATATATATATTTTTTATTGAGTATATGAGTGATCATGTATAAGATAATAAGTTCTGACCTACCGTGAAGGGTACTAATGATGTGTTTGATTTTAATAATAATATTAAATACAGTCATATGTGCCACCCACCACCGCCTCCACACAACTTAATGAAGCACCCCGGCCACACCTCACCTTCACCACCTTATTTATACCAATTGTGGCCGCTAATGAACTCCCAGGCCAAGACAGTCTCGCAAACTAGCCCACCTGAATATTGATTGGTGTGTGTGTGTGTGTGTGTGTGTGTGTGTGTGTGTGTGTGTGTGTGTGTGTGTGTGTGTGAGAAAAGGATGTGTGTTTATGTATAAGATATATGTGTATCATATATGGGTGGGTGGGTGTGTTTGTGTGTGAACAAGTCAGATAAGGATGTATTTTCATATATACAAGAAAACAGTTAACGTGTCTGTTTGGGTGACTTCATTAAGTAGTGAGAAAATAAATATGAAGAAACTGGGAAGTAGTAGGAAAGAGATGAAGTAATATTAGAATACACAAATTTGTAGTAAAGAGGGACAAAATGCATAATAATTTCATGGCACCAGAATGAAGCGTTACCTGCGAATTACCCACTTTGCATCTGTTTTAGCTTTCAGGCGTTTTCACTGTGCCGGGAAAATCTGGGAGCCCGAAAATAAAAATAAAAATCATTCATGGTAATAGTTTTCTCCAAGAATAAAGGATTTCATAATAATTTCATTGTTTAAAAACGGACAGTTTCTTTCAACTCCAGAAACTCTCCACAGCCAGAGATTTGAAAAGCGAGACAGTACTCCAGTGGTGAAGTTGAATTAAACTGATGAAGTAAGGAGGTGAGAATAAGAGTAACAAGATAAAAGACTGCATTGTAGGGAGGGGGTGGAGGTTACAGTAAAAAGCAGGGAGGTTTAGGATTTTTACAAGATGAAAGTAATATTAAAAAGAATATCAATACACACACACACACACACACACACACACACACACACACACACACACACACACACACACACACACACACACACACACACAGGGGTGGATCGTATATTGCGCTTACCATATTTTCGTGTATGTAGCATCATTTTCAAAATTCCCATGACCATTTTTTTTTAATTTTTACTTCATAAATCTTGCGTCCGCTGATCGCACGGCTGACTAGTAAATTCACGAAGCACCCAGACAATCCGCGCTCCCTCATGCCAAGACTCTGAGCCGTCCCTTCATCACGCAAGATAAGAGAGCACAACTTTTTGACCACCCTGTTTGTTCCTACGGTAGGGGAGTGAGGATACTGTCTTTGTCCTCCCGAATAAGACTTTTACCCGCAAGGTGTTGTTCTGGAGGCCGTAGGAGGGTAACTTTATTCCTTTCACCTTCACTTGGGCCAGATTTTCGTCCTTCACTTTCTTTCACTTAGCGGTGAAATAAAGACAGTGGTACGACTCAGCATCCTTTTCCGTGCACTTCTCCGTGACTAGCGCCATAGTCTTGTGTTAATCTGTTGTTAGAACTTAGCATTCAAGATGGAGAGATGACAATTTTAGGCCAAGTTAGAGTATAAAGAGCATAGTATCACTTCACTAATTTACTTCAGCACATGGTTCGTTGATGTTCATTTATATTCCACGTTAGTGGAATGCACGGGAGAGAATATCGGAGTGTAACGTGAGGAAATAAGTCAGAAGGAAATAAGTGTAGAGCATCCCAAACCCACGAAAGTACTATATAGTCTTGAAAAACAAAAAAAGAAAAAAAAAATAGATCCCTAGTGTTTTTCGCAGGAAAGAAATAAAAGAATCGTTTGAGGACAGTGAGGATAAATTACCCAACTCGAGCGTGGATTAAGTAAGCAGTTAAACGGAAACATCTTTATAGCTCCGGGTAGGTAAGGAATAGAGAAGTACCCGCTGTTTTAAAGGAGGCGATAAAACAGAAAACGGTAAAAACAAAATTTATATCGAACGTAAACAGAAGAACGGGAGGACTTTGAGCTTAGAGTGAGCACTAAAGTCAGATCGGCTCTCTCTCTCTCTCTCTCTCTCTCCCTCCCTCCCTCCCAAGTACCAGACAACAGCTGTGGTGCCGAACGGGGGGAGGGGGAGCGAGAAGGTTCCTGAGTTGGGGAGGGAAAACTTGAGAGAATATGGAAGATCTTGGAGGAGAGAGAGAGAAGTGGTGATGAAATTGAAGGAGTGAAAAGGAGAAAGAGATAGGGGAACTGTGAGAGTGAAGAAGAGGAAGAGGAAGAGTTGAGGTGCTAAGAAGCAAGCAAGAGTGTTGGTGGGAGAGAGGTAAGAGAGGGATTACTGTAGATGTTATGAGGAAGAGGAAGAAGAGTGGGAGATGAAGAGTTAAGACGAAGAAGAGTGGGAAGTGCATGATTTAAGAGGAAGAGTATGTGAATAGGCAGTGGGTTAAAGTATGTGAGTGGGAGCAAAAGAAAGTAAGAGTGTGATTGGAAAGCGAGGTGAGAATAAGAGGACTGGGAGGAAGAAAGGGGGCTAAGAGGAAATAAGAGTGGGAAGTAGATAAAGAGGAAGAGTATGAGTGGGGAGAAAGGTGAGTGTAATAGGAGTGAGGAAGAAGAGGAGCAAGGAGGAATGAAAGTGTGGGAAGAGGACGATATAAGAGGAAGAGTGTGTGAGTGGGGTGAGAGCTGAGAGTAAGAGTGGGAGATTATTGGGTGGAATTAGGCGGGCTTGAAGGGGAGCGAGTGAGAGGGAGGAAAAAAGCTTGCTGGGGTATTGAAGGAGAGGAACAGAGATGTGGGTGAAATGTAGGGAGTTGGGATTCCCCCCCTCTCTCTCTCTCTCTCTTTCTCTTTCTGTCGTGTGTGTCTCCAGATTCTTGCTCTGTCGTGGGGATGAGGAAGTAGAAAATTTTAGGTTATTTCTGCGGGTCGGGAATGTTTGACAGAGGAAAACGGAATGTGAATGCTGGGGAGTGAAAATGAGGGAGTGAGAACGGGGAGGATGGGGAGAGAGGGTGGTGGGGAGTACAAAGAAGTACAATAGAAGACAAATAACAAGAGACGTGTTTTTTTCGAGACTGTTTTTGAGTAAAGTGTAATTATGTAACTATGCAGAGTCAAAGACAAGGATAACGAAACAGGAAGGGGAGGGTGGGAATGTGGGGAGCCTGTGAAATGAGGGTGGTGGGGAGGCTGGGCAGTGATTGGGGAGGCTGAGGTATTTGAGTGGAGTGTAAGTGTAAAGAAGAGGGAAAGAGGGACATGAGGAAGATTGGAAATGAGGTATGGAGGTTGGGGAATGATAAAATGGGAAGTGGGAGAGATTCGGGAATGGGGAGCGGGTAGTGAGAGAGATCCAGTAGTCCAGGGAACAGGGTAGTTGTGAGAGTAGGAGCAGGATGAGAGTTGGAGAATTCGAGATGTGTGGAGACAAGGAGTGAGAGAGTGAATATCGGAAGGGTGAGGAAGCGAGACAGCTGGATATTAAAGGAGATATATGGGGAAGAGGACGGTAAAGGAGAAGCAGAGTTAGAAAGTTAGAGGAGAAGCGGAGTTAGATTGTGAGGAATAGGGGTGGGTGGGAGGGGTGGGGAGTTTTGAGGGGAACGAGAGGGGTTGAGAATAACTAGGAAAGATAAACCGTGAGAGAGAGAGAGAGAGAGAGAGAGAGAGAGAGAGAGAGAGAGAGAGAGAGAGAGAGAGAGAATTACTGCAAAAAAATTAATAAAGCGAAACAGGAGCGTTAAGAAAAATGTTGAAAGTGTGAGACGGGGAATTGGAAATGAGGAGAGACGGGGAATGGAACTGGGGAGTACTGGAGAGAGGAGATGGGGCGTGTGTGGTGAAATATTATAGTGTCACTGTGTTGTGGTGTCTGGTGGAAGAAGGAAGGTGGAAATGAGTCGAACATCTTGGGGGGGAAAAAAAGTGGATTGCCGATGAAATGGGAAATGAGATGAGGAAGCGAAATGGAGAGCGAAGCGAGGACCATGTGAAGTGATATGAGAAATTGCGTCATTTTTTGCGTATGGTAGGACTGTCGGGCGTCAGGGAACGAACTATCTAAAGCAGTCGGATAGATATACCCAGTCTGATAGATGGAGTGGAAGAGTGGATGAGAAGAGTAGCTCTCGAAAGAAGAATAAGTAGTACTAATGTGGAATGTTTGAATCTGTGAAGGGGGCTCGGAGAAGGGAGGTGGAGGAATGTGACCATGAAGGGTGGATGGTAGGCGAAAGTGGAAGAAATAGTGAAACTGAGTGGATGGCTAAAAAAATAGTGGAAGCTGTGATGAAATACGTAGTCCGTGGAAAAGCGGGGTAAGTTGAGTGGAAAGAGTGGAATAAGAGTGGAAGTACTGTAGTGGAAATGAGTAGAAGGTCAAAAAAGGTGGTAGGAAACAGATGAAATGCGTAAAAAGATGGAGAAACTAATTGGAATGAAAACTTGGAGAATACGAGGCGAAATGATTGTAAGCTTGTGAAAACTGAGATGAACGAAAAGATGGGGACTCTTGAGGTGAAATGTGTCGATGAGATGAGATGAAGTGAGTGAAAAGATAGAAGAAAACGAGATGAAGTGAGTGAAAACGGTGCGTGGAAAAGGAGAACCAGTTGGGTACGAGTGGTTTGTGTGTGTGTGTGTGTGTGTGTGTGTGTGTGGCAAGTGGATGAATTGGTGGTAAGGTGGGGATATTGGCGGGTGTGTGTGGAGACGGCGAGGTGGAGTAGACTGAGAGCTGAGTGAAATGGAGTGGGGAAAAGGGTAGTTGTCGTGGCTTGATTGAGGTGTGCGGCTGAGAGAGAGAGAGAGAGAAATTTGCTGTTCCTCGATTGTGGTGGGCACTACAGCTGCTGTTTTTTGGGAAGCATTGAAAGAGAGAGAGAGAGAGAGAATATTGGTTCTTGAATTGTAGTATCCCCTTACTATGCTTTGTGTGTGTGTGTGTGTGTGTGTGTGTGTGTGTGCCTTTAGTAAATAATTAAAACTGGAAGTGGTGATGGAGTGGGTAGAGCCGTAAGGTGGTGATACTGTGGTAACAAGCTCGTCACGGCAGGAGCAGGGAACAGTTTGTAGATTTAAATTCAATATCACCTAATTCACTGTTCTACCATGAGGCCCCACCCACGTGAAAAAAAAAAAAAAAAAATCCCTTCTAACACCAAAGCACCGGATCCGAATATTATAACCCTGGCATATCACAGTAGAGAATTTGAGTGATAAATGCCCAGGACCGAATGTCGTGTGAAGGCCGCAAGTATCACCCCTCTGTTGGTGTGTCGTAGGTGGAACACTGAATTACGGTAAGACTTGCCAGATTGTATTCAGAGCCAGATGCATTAAAATAACTATCGAATAATAAAAAAAACAACGTACGCAGTCTCGTCTATCTTTCGTATTTCCAACCTGTAGCATTCTTTCATCTTATCTGCAAATCCGAATCTTTCTTTCATTCGCACTGCCGAAGAGAAAGATATATACAGCTCACGGGAAACACTCTTTAATTGATGGTAAAGGAGTTCATTCTTATCGTTACTGAGTTTCAGAATTTCTTCCTAATTAATAAGAATCGTCTTGGCAATTGTCAGAATAAAGCCTCAGATAGTCGTATTAGGGAAGTGGTTAATACTTTCCCTCCGATGACCTGTTTTCAATTTTATTCCTGCTCCCTCTAGACGATTTTACTCAGCCTTTCATTTTTATTTTTTTACTGGAGGGGTCAGTTAGCGTGCATTAATCCGCTCAGTGTGAGAGACCTTTCCTAACCTGAGAGAGAGAGAGAGAGAGAGGAAACATAAACTAAAAGAAAAAGAAAAAGGTCACCGAATGTATAGGGTCAGAATAGTTCTGTAACAAATGGTTATATTGAAAACTTATGACTATTTTACTACTCATTATTCAAACGGAAATGAAAATCAGAATGTCAGAAGTTTGTGAGGCATGTAATTGAATGGCTGACACGTGATGAATAATTGTGAATGTATAACTAAGCAGGACGAGATATATTGAATAGAAATTGTTATCAGGAGTTCAGTGTTAGGGTGTTTTGGTATGTGCTACACCTCCCTTTTTTTCATTTTCTTTAGTTGTTCCGCACTTCTTTAATCTTTCTCATATCCCCCCCTCTCGCTTTATTAGGCCTCTACCCCTTCCTTATACCCCTTCCCGTTCATCATACCCCTCCCCGTACCTTATATCCCTTCCTTTTCCTCATATCCCTCCCCATTCCTCATGCGTCTTCCCGTTCTTCATATCCATTTCCGTTCCTCGTATCCCTCCCCATTCCTCGTATCCCTCCCAGTTCCTCATATACCGTCCCTTTCTTTATACCCGTCTATCTTTCCTTGCTTTCTCATTCCTTTGTCATTCTTTAATCTCACTGTCTTCGCTGTTTCCCCTCCCCTTCCTTCCTAGTACCCTACACCCCACTGCGTCGGTACCTAGCCGTGTCTCTGCTTCTTGCTTTCACATTACCCTAATCATTCTCTCCCTATGCCCTTCCTCTTCCCCTTCCCCCCACCTTTTCCTCCCTCACTCCCTTCCCCTCCCATCTCACCCGCATCTTCCCCTCTTCTTCTTATTCTTCCTTCTTTCTCCTCTGTAACTCCCTACTCCTCCCTTCCCAGTACCGCTCACCCGTTTCCCACTTCGCCCCATCCCTCTTTCCATTTCCACTCTCCTTTCCGTTTCACGTCTTCTATCACATCATCCACATTGCCCATCCCTTTCACAAACCTCGCTCTTTTTTTCTCCTATCATTCCTTTCTTCCCCATCCTTTTCTCCTCCTCATTTGCTTCCCTCCATCGCCCTTATGCCCTTGATCTTCTCTTTATTCCCCTCCCCATCTTATTTCCCATATTCTTTTACCCTTTCCCCCTCTCTTCCCACTGTCCCTCACTCCTTTCTCTGCCCCTTTCCTTCCCTCTCCTCTTTTCCCCATCATCCTTTTCCCAGTCCTCCTTTCATCTCCTCCTGTCCCTCCCTTCTTTCTCCCTTCTCGTCCCCTCTCTTCTTTTTTTACTTGCTTCCCTCTCTTTTTCTTCCCTCACTTCTCCTCTTTTCACCATCTTCCCCTCTCCTCCCCTCCCTCACCCTCACCCCCTTCCCCAGTCCTCACGTGGCCAAGGTTCGGTCTATATATACGATACCTGTAGCCACCTCCATCCCCACGCCGTTAACTGCGAGTAACATGAGAACGGCGGATTTGCTTTGTAACCCACTGTAGTTTTTGTAGCATCTCATAACCCTGTGAAGTTTAGCGTATTGTCCTGTAATTAAGTAGCGATGTATAGTTTTGTTTTGTAATATTGTTTGCGATGTACTGTATAGTGTTGTATGTAATATAGTAGCGTGTTGTAGTTCTATTTTCATCTAGCCTTTTATAGTTTTCCTTTAACTTGTAGCCCTTTAGTTGACCTTTTTGCATGTAGTTGTATCTGCATTATTATCCTGACCCCTAACATTTCCTTGGTAAATCGTAAAATGCTGAACCTCACTGCGCTTTCATATTTATTTTTCCATATGTAAGAATGCACTACGGTATCAATTCCTGCTGTATTTATTGACGATTACATACATAGAGTGGGATCGTTCATGAGTAGGGACATAAATGTCTATAGATCTTTTAGTCATGGCTACCCCAAGCACGTTTGATAGAGGTTAGAAATAGTACTGAGTAGTGTTAGTATATGTTGTGTATCCAGTAGTGTGTGTGTGTGTGTGTGTGTGTGTGTGTGTGTGTGTGTGTGTGTGTGGTCAGCTCTGAAATCGTAGCAAGATAAGCAGGAGAGAGAGAGAGATTTAACATTCCAGCCAGGTCTGTTTTTTATCTCATTCCACGGTACTCGCTTTACGGCCATTAAAGCTAACTCTCTCTCTCTCTCTCTCTCTCTCTCTCTCTCTCTCTCTCTCTCTCTCTCTCTCTCTCGAGTTTAAAGAGCAAATACGCATAATATTCCCCAAGCAATATATAACTTTTTTCCTCTCCATTTTTCTTTTCCCACCACAATTCCAGAGTTTTAAGAGATTTTTGGAGTGTCTAAATTTTGCACACTCATGAATTTGAAATAAGTGTTGGATTTGCGGATTTTTTTTTTTTTTTGCCTTATTTTCTGCTGTTTCGGGAATCAGTTTTGCTTCTCCTTATTGCTGTGGTAAAGTTTGGTGTAAGTGTTTGTGGTGTTTGTGATGGTTTGATTTTTATTTACGATGGAGAGCGATATGGATAGCTAGATGTATAGGTGATAGATAGATAGATACATACATAGATAGGTAGGTAGGTAGATAGATACATACATAGATAGGTAGGTAGGTAGATAGATACATACATAGATAGGTAATGTATGTATATTGTTTTCAGAAATCTAAGAGTTTCGTATAAACTTGATCCTAAGCTCTGAATGCAAAAACAGATTAACCGTGTTTGATCGGAGCATTTATTCCTTCAGTGTGGTGATTTTTTTTTTTTTTAATTATTATTTTACTCATGCAGTATTCATATACTCTTATGCATATCTGACGATACATTGGAAAGAAGAGATTTTATACCTTGCATTAAGAAACACCTTCACAAACAGGTGTACTTCCAATCTGAAAAAAAAAAAAATCGTCTTGTAGCAGCTAGAGAATAATATTAATGACACTTGGACTGAAGGGGCTCAATGCTGAAGTGGAAGAGTATTTTATAGAGGTGGTCAAAAGTTTTAAAGCTTGCAAAAGAGCCACAGAGTTGGTGTTTTATGGGTTCAGTGTAGGAGATCGCCTCATTAAATCCGCTGCTGTTAATTTGTAAGACCACATTGTTAACTCATTACGTTTGCTCACGGTTCACCCCACTGCACTCCCCTCGCCTCTCCTTCCCCTCCCTTCGCCTCCCCTTCCCCTCCCTTCCCTACCCTGCGCCTCCCTTCGCGGCCCGCTCCCCTCCTCTCCCCTTTTACCTCAATTCCCTTCCCTCCCACGTACTCCGCTCCCCTCATTTCCCCTCCCCTCTCACCCTATTTCGTTTTTTTCCTCCTTTTCTCATTTGCCTGTTTCTTTTCGTTCCTCCTCCACATTCTCTCCCTTCTCCATCTCATCTTCCTCCTCCTTCTCCTCCTCCTCCTCCATTATTTCCCCTTTTTCTTCGTCCTCCGCCTCTTCTTCCCTCATCGTCATTCTTCTTTCCTTCCTCTTTCTTCCCTCCTCCTCTCTCTCTCTCTCTCTCTCTCTCTCTCTCTCTCTCTCTCTCTCTCTCTCTCTCTCTCTCTCTCTCTCTCTCTCTCTCTCTCTCCATCCATTTATTTCCTTCCAGTCCCTTTTCCATCTCTTCCTTTTACCTGTCTGTCCCATTTCTCTTTTTATCTGTCCGTCTGTTTATCTATGTCTGTCATTCTGTTTATGTGCCTGTCTATCAGTGTTTATCTATCTGTGTATATCCACAAGGCGTCCCATGATTTTCATGTGTGAATTTACAGTATAATCTGTGTACACACACACACACACACACACACACACACACACACACAGATACAGATATATGACGATGCATTAACGTAAGGAGATGATTTGGGGGCTGACTTTGAGTAAAAATTTCCTTCTTAATACGAGTCTCATTCACTACCGCTGCAGAACTGTAATTACTGAAGACCCTATGGTTGAAATATGAGGGCGATCATTTCAGCCCTTCAGGTCATCAGTAACTGTATTCTTGATGGTTGAAAATTGAACCCTTCTTGACATAACATTTACTTTTTACTTAAGATTAGTTCAGGAATAACCTCTGAAGTTAGTGCATAAGGACCTGCGACTCTCTCTCTCTCTCTCTCTCTCTCTCTCTCTCTCTCTCTCTCTCTCTCTCTCTCTCTCCTATCTTCCCCTCTGCACTCCCACAAATAATGGATATTAAGCCCTCCCTGTCTGGCTTCGCTTTCACATCTCCCCTCACCACTTCCCTCCTTTCCCCTTCTGCTCCGTTCCCCTTTTGCTTCTCCTCCCCTGCTTTGCCCTCCCTTCCCTTTCTGCTCTGTTGCCCTTCTCACTTCCCGTCCCCTACTTTCCCCTCCCTTCTCCCTTCCCCTTCCCTTTCTTCTCTCTTCCTCTCCCTGCTTTCCCCTTCCCTTTCCTCCCTTTTCCTTTCCCAGTGCCTTTCTTCTCACTTCCTCTTTCCAGCATTCCTCTCCGTACCCCTTCTACTCCTATTTCCCGTTCCATTCTCCTCCTTTGTTCTCCAATTTTACCTCTTCATCTCTCCTCTCCTCTTCCCTCACCTCTGGTTCCCACCCTACCCGTTCCTTCATTCACTTCTATCCCCTGCCCAGACTCTCTCCCCTTCCTTCCTTCCTTCCTTCTCTTCTTTCCTCTGTCCATACCCTCTCCCCTTCCTTGAACTTCCCTGCCTTCAACTTCTTACCTTTACTTCCATTTCCTTTTCGCCTCCGCTTTCCCTCTGCCCTCTCGTCCATCCTTTCCCCTCCCTTATCTCTTTCCAGTCCCTCCTTTTCCCTCCCCTCTCCAATCTTCTCCCTTTCTTTCCCTTCCCCTCCATTCCCTCTCCTCATTTTCCATCTCCTCTGTTACTTTGCCCACCCCTGTCACTCCTTTTCATTTCTTCCTTTCCCTTGCCTTCCTCTCACATTTCTTTTCCCCTCCTCTCTCCTTTCCTCCTCTCTCCTCTCCTTCCCTCCATTCTCCTCTCTCCCCTCATATTTCCCTCCTCGCACTCTCAGCATTCCCCTTGCACCTCCCTCCCTTCCTTCTCCTCTCTTTCAAATTTTGCTTTCGTTTTTCCCTCACCCTCCCCTTCGTACAGTATGCTTTTCTCTCTCTCTCTCTCTCTCTCTCTCTCTCTCTCTCTCTCTCCCTCTCACCCCACCTTCCCGTTTCCACCCTGACTCCACCTCTCCCATCCCTCTATCGCTCTGCCTTCCCGTTTCATCCCTCCCTCCACATCTCCATCCTTCTCTCCCTCCACCTCTCCCCATTCTCTGTCCTGCCACTTTCTCCCAACCACCTTTTCCGTACTTCCACATCCCTTACCATTTCCTTTTCCACTGTACTCTTTCCTTACTTCTTTCTGTTTTTTCTTCTCATCTGTGCACACACACACACACACACACACACACACACACACACACACACACACACACACACACACACACACACACACACACACACACACACACACACACACACCACCCCACACACACACACACACACACACACACACACACACACACACACACACACAACACCTCCCCCCTCACACACACTCACCTCCCACTTAACCCTTTCTTCCACTCAACCCCTACAGACCTCACCTCTATGCCCAGCCTCTCCCCTCTTCTCCCCTCCCTCATTTCAAAGTGGTAGAAGTAAAAAAGCCCCTTCTTTCTCCCCTCCCCTCCCTCCCATACAGTAAACAGCTCATACTGCCATTAATTATTCACACTGGGAGGGGGAGGGGGAGGGAAGAGGCAGGAGGTGTAGAGAGAGAGAGAGAGAAAGAGGGAGAGAGAATAAAGAGGGATGTGGCAGAGTGGAGGAGGAGGGAGTAGGAAAAGTGGTACATGAGAGAGAACTGGATGTGGAAATGAAGGGAATGAAAAGGTGGAGAGGTGAGGAGAAGAAATGGAGAAGTGAGCCAGTTAGAAATGATTGAAAGTGGAATGAGATGAGTGGAGAAGGAATGATAGAGTGCAAGGGAGAGGAGGAAGTGCGGTAAGAGAGAGAGAGAGAGAGAGAGGGGATGGGGGAGGGGGGACCTAAAAACGAGCCAGGTGTTTCAGTCACGTGGCTTTGTTTACATATTGTTGCTCACGTGTGTTTACCTCTAATTGGTTTCATTGACATTTCCTGTACACACACACACACACACACACACACACACACACACACACACACACACTCTGTCTGTCTGTCTCTCTCTCTCTCTCTCTGTGGTTTTTCTGTTTCTGGAGTTATTGTTTTTCTGCTGACTCACCTGTTGTTTAATTAAGTAGCCTTTGCACCTGGCCTTTTAATTGCCCATTTGTTGTTCAGGTGGGCAGTTGTTTTGCTTTTATTGTTTTCACGTGTTTTGTTTCTGCGTTCCTTTATGCTGTTATAGTTTTGTGCTTGTTTCGTAATTTAGTGTGTGTGTGTGTGTGTGTGTGTGTGTGTGTGTGTGTGTGTGTAGTCTGTTTTTGTGTTGGTTTATATTCTCTTACTCTGTTTTTGTGCTTTCAACGCCGCTCATCTGTGTCTCGTGCTCTTGCCTGTGTTCAGTTTGCATCAGCGTCGACAGGTGCAAGGTAGCTGAGTGCCCTTTAGTGTACCATAAACTTGAGGTCTCTGAATATTAGAGTGGAGTGGGTTTTGAAATATGGCGGGTTGGAAGCGTAGAGTTTTCGGGGTTCCACTACCTTATTCTCTCTCTCTCTCTCTCTCTCTCTCTCTCTCTCTCTCTCTCTCTCTCTCTCTCACACTAGTGAATAGTATTAAAAAACAGCAGAATACAAGCGTCAGAGAGAAGACACAGACTTTTAAACCTAAGATATCCTTTTCACCACGATGTAATTTACTGCCACAGCCAGATTATATTACCATGGAAGATCTGTGATGTGGTAAAGCTTGAAGCACTGTGATATAGAGAAGTAACAAAGCCGCTTAAGTTCAGCACAGAAGGTAAAGAATGCACTGAATAAACTAACTAACTGACAAAGGCCTGTTAGACAAAGAAGACCCCCCCCAAAAAAAATCAAAAATAAGCTAAATGGAACAGAAAATCGCTTCATGGTTGCAAAAAGGACAAAGAAAATGGCAAAAAACAGAAAAGCAAAACAAGGAGGAGGAATAAAGACAACGGTAAAGACAGAAACACGGCGAATAATACAAAAGTAAGACACCTTGAGGCCAGAAGAGACAGAGAGAAAATAGAAAGAGGGGAAAGAGGGAATAAAAGGAAGTAATAACAGACGGCAAAGACAATAAATCAGTATAAAGAAAATCCAGGGAACAAAGAAAGCTAAATGCAGACTGGCTGGAGGGTAAAGAAGACCATTATAATAACAAAGATTACAGCGAAAATTATCAGTAGGAGGACATAGAAAAATATAGGGTAAAAGAGCAGAGGACACGAACAAAACAACAAAATATCAAGCAAGCGAACAAAGAAAACAAGATAGAAGACAGAAAATCAAGAAAGAAGTAGCAGATTGGACAAACTAAGCAAGAAAAGGCAAAGAAAATCAATAGTCACCAAATTATATTGAGATAAAAAGACAGAAGACAAAGAAATTAAGAAAATAGGACAAAGATGGCGGCTTAAAAACAGTAGAAAGCAAAGAAAACGGCAGAGGACAAAGACAGGAAAACAAAGACAGCCCAAGACAGCACAAAGGAAGGCCTGAGAGAGAGAGAGTAGGAAATCAGGATTGGCGGTAAGAGGCTTGGTAAACAGTAGGAGAGATGGGCCCAGTAGGAGGAGGACAACGGGACCAAGAGGACAATAGAAAAGAAAAACGGGAGCGAGAGGACAACGGGAACAACCGGACAACGGAAACAAGAAGACAGTAAAAGGGGATAACGGGAGAGAGAGAGAGAGAGAGAGAGGACAACGGGAGCAAGAGGAAAAGGGAAGGAAGAGGACAACGGAAGAAAAAGGACAAGGTAAAAAGACAACGAAAGGGAGAGGACAACAGAAAGAAGACGACGGAAGAAAGACCACACCTGAAGCAAGAGGGTAACAAGAGAACAGCCGAAGCAAGAGGACAACAGGAGCAAAGAGACAGCGACATCAGAAGAGCGACAGGAGTAAGAGAGTAATAATCGAGGACAGTGAATAGGTGAAAAACACAGCATTATCACCAAGAAAACAGCAATAACAGCACACGAAAATCGAAAAAAAAAAACATATTGAGTACGGCTGTCATGTGCGAAAGGGCAGATCACAGACAGCCATTTTAGAGAAGGCGGAGTTTAAGGATTTTCGTCTCATTTTCCCTCTTCACACCTACTTTTTTCAGCTTCTTTATTCTCTCTCTCTCTCTCTCTCTCTCTCTCTCTCTCTCTCTCTCTCTAATCTTTAAAAATAGTGTCCAAATATCTCGGTATGATTGTATTTATATTTTGACTGTAACAACAAAAAGGCTCTCAGCTCTTTGTACACTGCATACATAAAGTGAATAATGAAAGAAACGGAGTAAGAATAAGATGGTAGGAGGAGTACGAATGCAAGAGGAAGAGGAAACAAGAGTAAGAGAACACAAGAGGACCATAGGAGTAACAGCCTTGGTCAAGAGGGAGAAGAGGCGGCCCAAGTACCAGTGAACAACAGAGGATAACAGGAGAGGACTAAGAGGACATTAACAGGAAGAGGACAAGGTAATGGAAAAATCATGAGGAGAAAAAGGGACAACAAAAAGGGGAAAATAATCACTATATGACTTGGTAAGAGGCAAAGAGGAGTAAGAAGTAGGAGAGGACAAAGAGGAAGAACAGTAAGAATAAAAGGATAAGAAGAGCAAGAGGAAAAACTATGAATACACAAGCATAAGGACAATTGATGCAAAGGAAGCGGAAATCAAGAGAGCAGGAGAAAGGGAAGAATAAACGGGAGAACAACAAAGAAGAGAGGTAGCAGGAGACAGCAGGTTAACAGCAGAGAGGAGGGATAGCGACAGGAAATAGGAGAACAGAGAAGAGAGCTAGAAAGAACTGGCAGGAGAAAGCAGCAAGGGAGAGCGGTAAGGGAGAGAAAGATAGAAGCAGTAGGTGAAGTCAGCAGAAGTGAGAGCAGGAGACGGTAATATAAGAGCAGAGAGAGAGAGAGAGAGTACGCAGTGGACGTCCAAGAGTAGACTGCAAAAAAGAGAGAAGGGAAGAGTAGAGAATAGACAGCCAGAAGAGAGTAGTGACAGCATCAGATACCAGAGATGAGGCACACAAATGGAGGCAGTAGAGCGGAATGGAGAAAAGATTACTTGAGAGACAGAGAGAAGAAAGCAGAAGGATACCCTAGAACAACAGACCAAAGCAATACAACAGGAAAGACAGCACTAGAGAAAGAGAGAGAAAAAGAGAGCAGCAGAGAGAGGGCGTGAGAGAGGCTGCAGCAGTAGAGACAAGAGCAGCAGCAGCAGCAGCATCGGTGGACAGCGGGGCGGGAGGGTTCAATACCAGAGGGGCTTGTCTGCTGCTGCCCTTGCTGAATGGCACGACGGGAGGAGGTGGGGGAGGGCTGCGAGGGGATAAGGGGTGAGGAGAGTAAGGACGAGGGGATAAGGGGTGAGGGGAGTAAGGGCGAGGGGTAAGTGCTGGGGGGCTGGAGGGTCAGGGTTAGGAAGGAGGTGAGGGGTGGTGAAGTGGAGAGGTAGTGAAGTGGAGAGTTGGAGTGGTAGTGGAATGGAGTGGTGCTGAAAAATGGACATGTGGAGAGAGAGGGTGGACGACTAAGAGGGGTGGTGGTGGTGGTTCAGGGATTGATTGGTGGTGGAATGAAATAATTTTGAAGAATGGAGAGATTGGATGGAGGGTTGGAGAGGAGTGGGGTGATGTAGAGAGGTGGATAGATAGAGTGGTGAGCTGCTGGAGGGGTGTGGTGAAAAGTGCTGATGAAGTGGACGGTGTGAAAGGAGGATTGAAGTAGCAGTTTGAGAGAGGGAGTGGAGGTGCTGGAAAGGGAGGTGTGGGGAAGTGGAAGAGTATTAACTTTCTCATCGTCGCCTCTTCCTTTGTTTTTTATTCAAGTGAGCACCGCACAAATTTATTCATTTGAGGGTGAATAGATGTGTCAAAGAGAGAGAGAGAGAGAGGTGGAGAGCGGCCCTGGGTGGAGGGAGAGAGAACGAAGTGTCCGAGGGGCGGAAAATAGGAGGATGAAAGATTTAAGAAGCGGTGGAGAGGAGAATGGAGAGAGAGAGAGAGAGAGAGTGAAGGTCGGGATGGAGAAGAGATGAACTGAAGGAAAGTGAAAGAAGAGGTGGAGGAAAAAGGGAGAAGAGAGGAAGGAGATGAGGTGGAGAGAGGAAAGAAAGAGGAAGGGAAGGAAGTAAGAGATGATGGAGTGAGGGAGACAAGAGACAGGGAAAAGTGGGGAAGGAAAGAGGAGGAGGAAAATGGAGAGGATGTGGAAGGTAAAGGAAGGGAATGGTGGAGAAGAGAAAAAGGTAGAGATGAAGGAAACGAGAGGAGTGAAGGATTTGGAGAGAGAGAGAGAGAGAGAGAGAGAATGAAGACAGCTGTAAGATGTAAGGCAAGGCGGAGGAGCATAGGCATGCATACAGATGGACACAGGCTGACATACAGGCAGATCGGCAGGCAGACATACAGATAGATAAGAACTTACACACACACACACACACACACACACACACACACACACACACAAGTAAAATCCAAAGCCAAACAAATCACCATAAAAACCACAAATAACAGTAAAACCACTCACCAAAAATAAATACTAATAAATACGGACACCAGTCACAGTAACCACAGAATCAAAACCACGCAAAAAAAACGCCCTGAAAACAAATAGAAACCAAAAACCACAAGAGCTATCCATAAAACCACCAGGAAAACCACCCAAACTGCCTAGAATTAAACGAAAATAAAAGTAAGTCTATTTCACACTAGCCTTCAAAACCACAGATAAAATTAGAAAAGGCTGACTGGCCACAAGAACAATAATTAAATACAACACAACCGTAAAAGACAAACTAATTCACACTTGTCCAAAAAAACACACATATAAAAACAGCTAATCCACTCAGACCGGCCATAAAAACCACAAAACATGCAACAAAGCCATTCTGATTAGCCATAAAAACCAAAATAAAAGAAACCACATAGACGAACCACAAAAAACACAATTAAAACCATAAGACACTCAGACCATCCATAAAAGGCAAATAAAAGCAGGAGAACCAATTATA
This sequence comes from Coenobita brevimanus, assembly GCF_032717465.1. Lineage (NCBI taxonomy): Eukaryota > Metazoa > Arthropoda > Malacostraca > Decapoda > Coenobitidae > Coenobita > Coenobita brevimanus. The sequence goes on along the minus strand of NC_137024.1, from coordinate 41,967,658 downwards.
CCAGACAAAAACCACCAATAAAAGCAGGAGAACCAATTATACCAGACAAAAACCACCAATAAAAGCAGGAGAACCAATTATACCAGACAAAAACCACCAATAAAAGCAGGAGAACCAATTATACAAGACAAAAACCGGGAATAAAAGCAGGAGAACCAATTATACCAGACAAAAACCACCAATAAAAGCAGGAGAACCAATTATACCAGACAAAAACCACCAATAAAAGCAGGAGAACCAATTATACCAGACAAAAACCACCAATAAAAGCAGGAGAACCAATTATACCAGACAAAAACCACCAATAAAAGCAGGAGAACCAATTATATCAGACAAAAACCGCAAATAATGGCAAGAAAACCAATTATACCAGACATAAAAACCGCAAATAAAAGCAGGAGAACCAATTATACCAGACATAAACACCGGAAATAAAAGCCCAAGCCACTCTTTCCAGAAAAAAAACAGGTGAAAGCAGCAAGGACATTCAGAACCAATAAAAACACAATCAAGGCCAAAACCACACAGCAACCATAAAAACCACAAATCAAAACCAAAACTAACCACGGCATTCTTAGAAATCCTACTTAAAACCAGCATAGCCACTCAGACCAGCCAAAAAAAAAAAAAAATAGAGAGCAAAGCCACTTATATGAGGCGTAAACATTTTAATTAAAATCCAAAACCACTAAAAAATAAATAAATAACACCAAGAGCACTAAAACCAGCCATAAATACAAATGAACCAGCAAAACCACTCACACTAGCCACAAATAACACCAACTACATCACTCAGATCAGCCATAAATGAGAACAAAAACCAACCGTAAAAACCCTGAATAAAACCCAAACCACACGCTCTGTCCATAAAAAAAAATACAGCAGGAAAACCACCAACCATCCGTAAAGACCACAAAAACCCAACAAGCGGGCAACTGTGTCATCCGAAAGGCATCCCATTCCGCCCTGCTGGGATTGGAGCCTGGCACGGAGTCAGACGCGGGAATTTGCATGAGAGAGAGAAAGAGAGAGAGAGAGAGAGAGATAGAGAGAGAGAGAGAGAGGGAGACTGGCAGGTAGACAGAAATGATAGACATCCATGCAGTTAGGCAGGGAAACAACGCACAGACACACAGGCAAACTGATCAGCTCAAACCACAATATTATGGAGAGAGAGAGAGAGAGAGAGAGAGAGGGGATTAATATGATGAACAGGTATGACTGGGGTGCAATTAGGTACCTGGTGGAGCGGGGTTCAGGTGGGCTGGATCAGACTAACCTACCCTTACTCACCCTGCCTTCGCTTGAACCATTATTGACTACGATTTTTCTCAGCTGAATAAAATCGTCTATGGCTTTCTTAAGTACCAAAAATCGTTCATAGTTTTGCCTTTGTGGACGCATCAAGTTATTTTACTCAGAGTTATAGAAGACGAGTTTGTTTACCCGGAGAAAATTCTAGTGGTCAGTGGGTTGGAAACTGTTATCCCTTTTGCTCCCACCAAGCGATTTCATTCAGCCTAGTGAGAGACATCGGTTTGTTAAGAGATCGATTTAAGTATTTAACCAGTTAACTGTCAGATTTTCTCCCAGCTGGGCAAAATCGATTGGTGTTGCCCAGATTCAGATACATTTTAGCCATTTGATAGCGTGGGTTTATTGCTGTTGAAAAAATACTGATCTGATGTTAATTATGTTACTCCTCTCTTAGACCTGTAGAGGCTTCCCAGTGGTTTTACCCAGAGAGAAACATTAAGTCGCCTTAGCCAATGTTGAAGGTTGTAATAGTCTACCTAAGTGGTACAGAGCCACGACGAGGGTGATTGAGGCTATCCCACACGCCACTACTTTGGCACTGATATCCAGCGTCTCTGTTGTAATACGCTAGAGACTGGCGTGAGAGTGTCTGCCAAGGTCTTGTTATGAGGAGTCAGTTTTGTTAATGAAAAAAAAAAAAAAAGTTTTAATTCGGTCGGATTCTTCCATCCAACACTCTAGGTTTCATCTCTCGTCCTTATGGACCACTGTCCTCGCAGTGCATGATGTCAACTACTTACCACATCTAGTTATCCATCCTTTAACATAACATTCATGACCCCCAGTTTGTCTCTAGCCCCTTCAAATTCTCAGTCATTAAGTTTGGCAGTTTTCTGTTAACGAAGTACCACAGTTAGCCCATCCGATTTACGGCTAATTACTTAAATGTACCTCACCCCAATTAAACACAGCTTTAGAATGGATTTCAGTGTAATCCTTGTAATTGTGGACCCAAAGCCAGACATATCCACATTAATTAAGGTAGAGATCGTCCTAACAGCCTCATCAAATAATCGATAATTAGCTACTCTCCTCCCACGCCATACCTGTCCCTACCCTTCCACACCCCTGCTTCCCCCTCATTCTCTCCCCCTTCACTCCCTGTCCCCACCCTCCTCCTATTCCCCCTCTTTCCTCTCACTCCCTACTCTTTCTCTCCTCTCCATCCTTTCTTCCTTTCCTCTCACGCCTTCTCTCCCTCTCCCCTCCTCTCACCCCGCATTCCATTTCCTCCCCATCCCCACCCATCCTTTCTTACCCCATATCCAATCCTCCCCCTCCCATTCCCCCTTATCACCTACTCCCATCCCTCCCATCACCTCACTTCTCACCCCTACTCCTCCTCCACACTGTCCCCACTCATCCCTACTTCCCCTCTCCACTGCCCCCACTCACCTCCTCACCTCCCAGAGTAATTATACCCGTGTTGGCGATAGTGGGGAAATTGCCATTAAATTAGAATTGCCATTGATGTGCAATTATTGACGGAATTGTGTGTATCGGCCCTTAATTACGGGGAAGGGGTGATTAACAGTCGACAGCTATTATAATAATGTTTTTGGGTAGGATTATTTCACTGCTAATAATTTGTTTTCTATATGAGTATCTTTTTTATTGTAGTGTTAGTAGCCTAAGTGAACTCTGACCCTTTATCTACCAGGGGAGGAAACAGTAAATAAAAAAATAAAGAATAGTAGATATATAAAAACGGAAGTAAATAAAAAAATGAAAAACGTAAATATATAAATACGTAAGTAGATATATAAATAAATAAATTTATTGTCATCACACAGAACCGATCAGTGGGGTCGGTGTTGCCCGTCATCAGCTGAATAAAATCGTCCGTAGGTAATAAGAATATAACTTTATTAGCATCATGTTACTGCAATGGTTTAGTCGTTTTAAATATGCAGATTTTAGGTAAGGTATGTGGGTAGGAATATGGTTGGTCGAGAGAGAGAGAGAGAGAGAGAGAGAGAGAGAGAGAGAGAGAGAGAGAGACTTGAACAGCGACAGAGACAAACTGAGAGCTTCGAACAGAGACAGAGCAAATCCAGAGCCAGTAAAAAGACACAGATGGACAGGTCTTCAGTGAGCGGCATAGAGAGACAAAGAGGCCGATTGAGATTTTCTCGGAGACAAAAAAAAAAAAAAAATCATTTACGAGATAGGAGACACAGATCAACAAGTCTCTGAACAGCAACGGACACAACAGACAGAGAGCTTCGAAATAAAGACATACAGAGTGGGAACAGAAACAGCGCTACTTATAAGCCAGATTTAACCACAGAACACAGACAGACAAGTTTTCGAACTGCGCCAGAGATAGAGGAACAGCTAAAGAGAGAGAGGGGAATAGCCTAAGAGTTTTAGACAGAGAGCTTCCAAAAGAGAAAAAGAGACATACTGAGAGCTGCAAACAGAGAGAGAACAACCCAATTTCAGTTCCGAGACACAAATCGACGTGTGTTCGAACAGAGAGAAAAGGGAGGGGGGCGGGGGATGGAGCGCAACAGACAAAGAGCTTCGAATAGGAAAGCCGAATTCAATTAAGAGGAGAAGCACCAGATTTCCACTTAGCGACTGCCGGCATGTTAATTGAGACATTAGGGCCCCGCGTAATTAGCCACCGCCGCCCTGCGTGGCTTCGTGGGAAAAAAAAAAACGCGAAAAAAAAAATGACAGGCGCGAAATTCGAGGCTTTTACGAGCCTGAAAGGAAGCGTCCCGTAGCAGCTTGGAAATACGGGCGTCTGGCGAAAAGACTTTTTTTTTTTTTTTTTTTTTTTTTTAACGGGTGCTGGAGAGGGACGCCTTCACGTGGTGGCACTGATATAACCATGCGGCTCCACTTCGGGGTTATACAATCGTCCCCTGACTCTCCTTCATATTCCTTGAAATTGGATGGTGAGCAGCAGGAAGAGGGTGCCTTCAACCTGCAGTCCACTGGGTTTACATTTCAGGTGAACCAGGAGCCAAGACACCCATTAGAATTACTACCACCTCTTCAGTTCGAGGACGTCATGTATATTTTACTCCTGATACCTCCAGGCGATGTTTGGGGGGGTTTGAAGGGGCATTGATATGGAGGGGTAGAGTTACTAGTATTCATCGACCCCTTCATTAATATAAATATAATCGTATGGGATTGACAATAATATGCCGTTTAAATACGTCATCTGGTGCCGTGGGTTAACACTTCACCTGTATTGGGCTCCTGTTACCTATAAATCGTCTGGCTTTCCCTGGAGTAAACTGGAGAGATCTTGATATTTGGCCAAGATGTAAATCAAGATAGTTTTGAGTCTCCTGTGGTGGTTGGTTTTCTCTGCATTAAAATCGTCTGTCGGCAGCCGTAACTTAATACAAAGTTATAGTGCAGTTCAAGGGCCATTAAACGTTCAGCTACGGGAGAATTGAGTGTGTCGGGTTTACGTTGGTGGTTTTCTCTCTCTCTCTCTCTCTCCTTTTCACTTTTTCACTCGTCACAAAGTGGATGAGGAGATAATGCATTTGCCTGTGTGTCTGTGTATCTGTATGCTTAATCTGCTGGCTTTGAACCCCTCTGATCCGATGGCACATTTCTTTATTTTTGCTCCTTCTTAGCGATTTTAGCTTTGACCAGACCTCTCGTAGTGAAGGGGTTGAGGAGGGGTATGTCTTACTCCTCCACTTGGAAAGGTCTCCCCCCAAAAGTAAAATCGTCTGGTGGTAGCAAGAATATAGTAGAAGTAGTAGTAGTAGTATTAGTAGTAGTAGTAATAATAATAATGATAATTAATAATAATAATAATTATTATTATTATTACTACTAGTAGTAGTAGTAGTATTAGTAGTAGTAGTAGTAGTAATAATAATAATAATAATAATAATAATAATTATTATTATTATTATTATTATTATGTTTGGCCATGTGGAGAGGATGGAGGGTGAAAGACTGACGAAGAGAGTGTATGTGAGTGAGGTGGAGGGGGGAAGAGGGAGGGGGAGGCCGAGGATGAGATGGAGGGATGGGGTGGAGAGGTATATGAGAGAGGGGGGTGTGAGTTGGGAGCAGGGCAGTGAAATGGCGGGGGACAGGGCGACTTGGAGGCGATTTGTTTGTGGCCACCCCAAACGGGAGTGAGGCGTCTGGCAATAGATAGATAGATTGATTATTATTATTATTATTATTATTATTATTATTATTATAAAAACAGTGGCACCAGTTCGGAGACATCAGAAACTCAGATTAGATTTTTTTTTTTTTTTTCCGATAGTTGGTGCCGGTAAATATTGACCTTGTTTTTGTGAAGGTTGACCCTGAAAATCGTACCATGGATCAGAGGTCAAGGTCACTGATTAAAAAAAAAAAAAAAAAGTGTTTGTCGCCTTTCTCGGAGTTGTTTTGGTTTTTCAAGTACGGTCATCTCTTTTGAGTTTTGATTTGATTTTTTTTTTTGTATACCAATTTTTTTTACCCTTCAGCCCGAGGACGTGATTTTCAATTTTATTCTTACTCCTACCTGCCGATTTTATTCAGCTTAGGGGAGACTTTTCGATTTGTGGAGGGGTGGATATAGCCCCCATTAACTCCTTCAGTACGATTTTTCTTAAGTTGGGTTAAATTTTGTTGGGGAAGCACAAGAATAAGGTAAAAAACGCCTTGTCGGATGTAAGGGGCTGAGCATTAGAAAACATTTGTGTGTGTGTGTGTGTGTGTGTGTGTGTGTGTGTGTGTTAAATAGAGGTTTCTGTGGAGTTTTGAGCTAATCCTTTTTTTATATTTTTTTCCTTACACCAGCGGAAAATTGAAGGCTGGGTTTCCTTTTTTTCTTTCTTTTTTTTTTATGCCCTTCATTGTTCAGAGATACGAGCGTCTGACGGGAGGCTTAGGGTATACTGTCCTATTATACATTCTTTTTAACGGAGAAAATAAATGTTTGGGGTTCTCACATTTAGCTTGGTGATTTATGCGGCTCGGTATTGTAGTGTGGCAGAATTACGAACGTCTCAGGTTTTCCTTTTTTTTTTCTATTTATGATTTTTATTCCATGCCGTGGGGTGACGTCTTTTAATTTGGTATGGGGGAGTTAGGTGATGATGGTGATGGTGATTTTATATGCTCTGATTTAGAAATACGGTCGATTGGTAGGAGCGTTATACCTTTGCAGACAACAGAAATATGAATGTTAGAGAGTGATCAATCGCAGATATAGATAGATAGACAGATAGATAGATAAATATATTTGAGTAATGGACGTTTCAGTGTGTTCTTTTTTTGTAGCTTTGGTGTGATAGGTTTTATATATATATATATATATATATATATATATATATATATATATATATATATATATATATATATATATATATATATATATATATATTAAATGCGGTCATTTGCAAGATTGGAAGTTAAATTCAGTTTCAGTTTGTGTGTGTGTGTGTGTGTGTGTGTGTGTGTGTGTGTGTGTGTGTGTGTGTGTGTGTGTGTGTGTGTGCTTCGTGTTTTCATTTTGATGTGTTTTAGATGCTATTTTTCAGCCTTAGAATACGGTCATCTCGTTGAAGTGGATACTAGACTTGTTTATACAGCGTTTGCCTTGTTTAGACAATGGTGAAATGAATCAGAAATTAATTCAGTGGTGTTTTGTTAGGTATGCCACTCTGTTTTGTTTTCTGTCATTGCTTACCTCAGTTAATGAATACCGTTTCTTTAGTTATTAATCTTCTCTCTCTCTCTCTCTCTCTCTCTCTCTCTCTCTCTCTCTCTCTCTCTCTCTCTCTTTTATGACACTCCTCTCATTCCTTTTTCTTATCTCTCAACGCCACGCTTCTTCCTTCCACCTCTCCTTTCTTTCCCTCCCTCCCTCCCCTGATTCTCTCTCCTCCCCACTCTTTTCTACCCATCCCTTGTCCCCCCGTCCCCATAAGCAGAGCAGTCCACTGTATGTAGATGTCCTGCCCGTGATAATTTAATGTCCCTCCCTCACTCCACCCCCATATATCTGGCTCTAGGAATCTCTTGGCATGGTGCTCTCACTCATGGCTTCTCCTGGCTTTCTGGTGGCTTTATGGGAGGCTTTTCAGAGGTTTTGCATCGTTGGTTTTCTCCCTTAAGGTTTTTACTCGTGGCTTTCCCCTAAGGGTCATTTTTTTCCCTTCATCTTTCTCTCTCTCTCTCTCTCTCTCTCTCTCTATATATATATATATATATATATATATATATATATATATATATATATATATATATTTTATCATACCTTGTCCGTCCTACTGTCATTTAATTGCTTCCCATTTCATTGCTCCTCCATCTTCCATAATATACCTTCGTTTTCTCAGGTCTATCCCTTTCTGTTCCTTTCTCTTTCCCCTTCCTTCTCCTTCTCCCCTCCCCCTCCCCATTCCCTCCTTCCCCTCTCTCTCCCTCTCCCCTTCCCTCGCCCACTCCTTATCCCCTACCTTTCCCTCTTCCTCCTCCTTACTCCCTCCACGCCCCCTCCACGAGTGTATGTAGATGTGCAGGCCGTGAATATAATGTCCATCCCGCATTCCACCCTCGTATGTCAGGCTCCAAGGAATTCTGGGCTTGGTGCTCTCACTCATCGTTTTTCCTGGCTTTCTGCTGGCTTTTATGATGGGCTTTGTAGAGGCCTTGTGTCTCTTGCTTTCTTCCTAGACGCCTTGTATCGTAGGCTTATTTCCTAGAGTCTTTTTATTGTGAGCTTTCTTCATAGAGGCTTTGATAATTGGGTACGGTATCTTCTATTTTTCTTTTTTCACTTGACGTCTTCTCCTTGAGTAAGCTTGTACCCCACCATCCTCCTGTCCCTATAACTAAATCATTTCCATTTTATCATCACCTCATCCCCATTTACAGTATTTTTCTACTGTCCTACCCTCCTCCCCCTCCATCATGTCACGTTTTCCTTGCCTTCTCTCCCCGTCACGCTCCTCTGTCTCCCCATAATCCCCCTCCCTATACCCTACTTCTTCCTCCCTCCACTTCGCCCCACCTTCCTTGCCCTCCCTCACTCCACCATTGTATTTCCGCCTCTAGGGAATTCTTCGGTTGTTTCTCTCAGTCGTAGCTCTTTTCGGCTTTTATGGTGGCCTTTGTATCGCTAGTTTACTCCCTAGACACTTCTGTTACGTTTTCTAGCGTCTTTTTCCTCGACAGATTTCGTCCCATTTTTCGCCTCATTAGCTTGTTGTCGTAGTATTGTTCTCCTATTCTCTCCTCGTTTCCTCCCTTTTATCTCACTTCATTCCTTTCCCTCTCTCTGCAATATTATCTTTGCCTTCTCCCCCTTCCCTTCACTCTCCCTTCCCGATTTTCATATTTTTCTGCTTTCCCCCTCCAAGCTCCTTCTACTCCGTTCACCCCTCTTCTCTTCATCTTAGTCTCTCTCAGTCCTTCAGGCCCAGCATCCCTCACCCAGTCATTTTTTGTTCATTTCTCTCTCTTCCCTTTTCCCTTCCCCTTCTTCTTTCCTCTTTTCCTCCCCTTCCTTCTTTCCTCTTTTTCTCCCCTTCCTTCTTCCCTCGTTTCTTCCAGACCCCCCGCCAACCCTAACCCTCCCGTGCACCAAGCCCCCCCCCCCTTCTCCCCACGCTTGCTAATAGTGTCCATCCCTCACTCCATCCTCGTATGTCCATCTCTAAGGCGCACTGGGTTGGTGCTCTATGGCTTTCCCTGGCTTTGTGGTAGGCATTCAAGGGGCTTTTATTGTGGGCTCTAGTTTCTACAGAAGAGTTTATTTCGGGCTTTCTTCTGGATTTTTTTTTTCTCTGGCGGTTTGTCTCAAGAAGCTTAAATCGTTGGCTTGTTTCCTCGACGACAATTTTTCTTCACGGCTTTTTTTCCATGATAGATTTGTTCCTTGATGACACTCCACCTTGACGGCTTTCTTCCTTGATATCATTATTCCATGATGGCTCTCTTCCTTGACGGCATTCTTCTTTGATAGCTTGCTTCCTTAATGGCATTCTTTAACGGCTTTCTTCGTTGACAGCTTACTTCCTTGGCAACTCTCTTCCTTGATAACTCTTCCTTGACAGCTTGCTTCCTTGATGGCACTCCTTTACAGCTAGACTGTTTTCTTTTCCCAGCCAGTGTTTTTTTTTTTTTTCCTTGGGGCTTTTACGGCCCTCTTTCTTCCCAGTGGACCTTTTCATTGTCTTTTTCGTTCTTGGTTTTTGCATGGATGTCCGAGCTGGAAGTCCGAGTGAAGGGGAGCGGAAGAAACTACTGTATATCCTTTTACGCTGTACTGTACAGTGTAGGCTTAAGGGCACCATACCCTAACACAGTACGCTAACACTCTAACCACTTAACCCAACGATATCGCCCGTATACCTTATCACCATACCCTGACACGTTCGCTATACCGTAGCATATATATATATATATATATATATATATATATATATATATATATATACCTAGGCTGCTTCCCCCAAGGAAAGGGAGGTAGCCGAGACAGGACGACACACTCTCCATTTACTCATCCATTCAAACACATTCATTCACATCTTAGCCCCAAAGGGGAGAACGGACAGATCCTCACCGCACCACACCGCACAAGGGTCAACTGCACAATGCAATCAGTGACATCCGCAGCAGGGCCCGACAGCAGAACTGGTTTACCCCTGCCACATCATAACAGACCCATCCCCTTATATATATATATATATATATATATATATATATATATATATATATATATATATATATATATATATATATATATATATATATATATATATATCGTAAGCCTAACAAAAACTTTCCTGACAGCAAGCCATGTGTTAAACCCAGACCTCCAACACGTACACAAACCCTCCATCATCACAAACCCTTAGAACAACACCAACAAAAACCAGCTAAATAGCGAGCCAAATGCTAAAACCCAGTCCGCAAACACGCCTAACAGTCTTCCTTAACCGACCCCCTCCCCCTCCTCGGACTGGACTTGGCATACACCCTCGGCCCGAGTCATAAACCACCCAAAGTTACTGCCATTTACAGCTTTATGTCATTAGCACGGCTTGGGGAGGGTGGACAGAGGTGGTTGGAATGGATGTGGATGTGGAGTAAGGAAATTTAGGTTGTGGAGGGATGGTGGAGTAACGTAATGAGAAAGAATTTGGAGGGGGGAGGGAGGATAGTATGGTCAGATTTTGTAGGAATGGATGTGGATGTGGAATGTAGAAATTTAGGGTGTGGATGGATGGTGGAGTGAAGCAGTGAGAGTATTTTCGGGTGGCATTTGTGGTTTAAGTTATTGCCATTCACAGCTTTCTCTTTAACACGGGATGGGAATGGTGGACAGAGGCTGTGGAATTGGATGTGGATGTGGAGTGGGGCATAATACGGCATATGGATGGATGGGAGTGGATGGAGGGAAGGTATTGGATGGATTAAGGCAGGGTGTGGGTGGATAGGAAGGGTGGAGTAAAGTAATGGTGGGTGGAGAACGATATTTGTGTGGAGGGGTGTGGCTGTGAGTGAATGTGAGAGGGTGGAATAATGGAGAGTGGTGGGTGGAGCAGAGACATGGAAGGAGTAGATGTAATTAGATGTGAGATTGTGGAAAGAGATGAAGTAATGAGAGGGAACTTTGGGGTGGCGAGAATAAGGTGCGAGTTAGGGCAGATTTGCAGGTTATTTCATGAGCACTAATTTGGAGTGGAGCATAGCGGTGGAGAGGGGTGGAAGGAGGGGTTGTGTGTGGAGGTAGGCTGGGTGGAGGTGAAAGGGAGAAGATGGAGTAAGAGAATGGAGAGAAGAATTGTGTGGTTGGAGGAGAGATGGAGAGAACGGGTTTGTAGGCAGAGAAAGTTTTAAAAAGCATGAGAGCGGGTGTGTGTGGAGAGAGAGGGTGTCGGTGGAGAAATGGTGTAGGAGGGATAGGGTGTGGGTAGGGGAGGAAAGAGGGTGTGGAAGGAGGGGAGAGGGCGTGAATGGAGGAAATGTGTATGCATGGAGGAGAAAAAGGACGTAAGAGGAGGAATAGAGTGTGGGTAGAGGGGGAAAGAGGGTGTGGAAGGAGAAGAGAGGGCTTGAGTGGAGGAAGTGTGTGTGGGTGGAGGAGACAGGATGTGGCGGAGAGGAAAAAAGACAAGTACTCCACTCTCGCTGGGTGGAAGAAGGGATTATGTTTTTCTGTGTACTGTGCGTGTGTATGCATGTAATGTGTAAGTATATTGTACACATTGTCTGTAGTCTTGCCACTGTGCTACTTAATGGCACTAGAAGTTTTAGTACGCGATGTATTCTTTGTGTGTAGTACCTCGTTGCTCTCTCTCTCTCTCTCTCTCACACACACACACACACACACACACACACACACACACACACACACACACACACACACACACACACACACACACACACACACACACACACACACACACACACACACACACACACACACACACACACACACACACACACACACACACACACTGCGGAAGTCTTGGGGAAGTTATCCAATCTGCGCTTACTAATGGGCTCTATATCAAACTGCCATCGGACAGGGCATTGCAAGTCTGTCTGTAGCTTGTATAACATCATTACTATAACAAATATATGCAACGTACTGAACCGGTTATTAATCTCACTAAATTACGGTTATTCCTCATTAAACATGTGATTTTCCTTTTAGATTAATTAATGTCCATATCTGGTGTATAAATGTCCACATCAGCGATATAAATTAAATATGAATGTTTAATATAGAAATGTCCACATCTACCACTTGAATTTTCATGTGACTTAATGATTGTTCACATAAGCGTCCATACCTGCTGTACTGGGTATTTCTACATCATCATTATACTGCGCATTTCCACAAGTACTGCATAAATACTCACATCTGCTGTATGAATATCTATATCTACTGTATAAATGCCCTCCTGTTCTGAATAAATGTCCACATCTACTGTATATGTCTGCTACAGTTGTATAGTTAAACGTTCATGTTTTCTGTAGTATTGTACAGTATTCTCCACACACTCATGCCTCCATTTCTGTTGGCTTTACACTGAGTGACAATCCTAAAGGTTTCTTGTAACTAAGGAAATCATTAACAAACCTGGGTGATAACCGTATAACGAGATAAAGGGATGATGTTGAGTCTGCTGTGATGCCCCTGATATCATGGTGGAGAAGCGCAAATGCCGTGTCCTTCGGGAGTCAGACCTGCACATTCTTCCCCGTGCCTTGCTGTGGCCGCAGGGGAACATAGGTCCACTGCACGGTACGGCAGAGAGGCTGGTGCTTGCTTACGGCTGATGGGCCAGGACGGCCAGACAGAAAGGAGTGACGCAACAGCGGTTACCTACTGTATGAATGTCCATGAACTGTATAAGTGCTAGCTTCATCTATAAACATCCACATCTGCAAAAATCATCACCATCTCTGTAAATGTCACTGTCCACTGGATACATACCTACATCAGTTGTATACACACCTGTTCTGATTCACTGCTTTACTAATCAGTGCCCTTGTCTCTTTTACAGGTAAGTGTTGATGGATCCCAGTTATCTAGTGGTGAGTAGACACAATGAGAGACCTACCGGCGGTGATTGTGGTGATTATGCTGATGCTGGGAAACCTACTTATGCTTTGTGGTTGTGACTGTGATGGTGGTTGTCTGGGTAATTGTGGTCGTGGTATTTGTGGTGAATATTGATGCTGACTTACCCATTGCTGGTTGTGGTGGTTGTGAGTGTGTGCATGTCTTGATTTGCCCGTGGTTTTGCTCGGTTTTGGGAGTGTGCTTGTGATTGTGTCTAGTTTTGGTTGTTGTGCTTATTATATATGGTTGTGGCTGTGGTTGTGATTGTGTCTGCCTGTAATGGTTGTGGTTATAATTGTTTCATTGTGGAGATGGTGGTTATGATTGTTTTGGATATGTTGATTTTGGTGGACTGTATGATTGTGGAGGAGTTGGTTGTGATTTTGTGTGGCTGTGGTGGAGGAGGTTGCGGTTGTGAGGGACGTGGTTAATGGCAGTAAAGACGCCCGTTATTGCTATTGGCATTAATTGTGGTTGTAGTTGTGATCGTGATGCTGGCTGTGGTTGTCACTGTGTTGGTTGCGACTGAGAGTGATTTGGTATCTTTGTTGTGGTATGTAGGTAGTGATTAGTATGTATGTGTGTGTGTGTGTGTGTGTGTGTGTGTGTGTGTGTGAGAGAGAGAGAGAGAGAGAGAGAGAGAGAGAGAGACTATTCCCTCCCACGCTGGCTGTCACTGGAGATAAATACCTCGCCTTCCCTCCTTTCCCTCTCTCCCTTATTTTTTCCCCCTCCTTGCAGTATCCTTTCTCCTTTCCAGTCCTCCTCCATTCTCTCTCATTTTATCTTCTCTCATGTCTTTCTCATTTTCTCCTTCCTTCTTCTCTTCCACTCTCATCATCTCTATATTCTCGTCTCCATCTTCTATTTTCTCCTCTCATATTCCTTTTTTACCTATTTGCTTTCCTCTTTGTTTCCCTTTGTTACCCATTCTTTACCACTCAGATTAATTTCTGCTTTCTTCCCATTTTGCTTTTCTTTACTACATTTCCTGCTTTCACACATTATCTCTCATCTCTCGCCCTACGTCTCTTCTCTGCTGTCTTCCCTGTTCTCTCTCTCTCTCTCTCTCTCTCTCTCTCTCTCTCTCTCTCTCTCTCTCTCTCTCTCCCTCTTCGTACTTTCTATCTCTTCCTCCTTCTTTCCCAGTCTCTTGTTTCAGTATCTCTCCCATCTTCCTTTCCTGTCTCCTCTCTGGTCGACTGCTCTCAATTGTCTCTCAATCTTATTTCCATTCTGCCCTTCTCTTGCTCTTTCTCTCGTCTGCTGTATTTCTTTTACTTCCCTTCTCTTCTTCCTAGTTTACTTTTCAAATCTTCCCTTCCTTTTTCGTACACCTGTTCTCCCTTCCCACCAAGTTTGGCCTTCATTTCGTCCCCTTCTTAGTTTTTTCACTGTTTCTTTTATACTTTTTCTTCGCTCTTCTCCTCGCTTCCCTCTTCATCCTCCCATTTTCTTCATAATCTTTCTCCCTTACTTTCATGTATTTTCCTCCCCATTCGTCTTCTTCCCTCACCTTCCCCTTCATTTCTTTTCTCTCCTCTTCATCCCGTTGCTGTTTTCCTTCCTGATTTCCAGCTTTTGTCTCGTTGCCTCTCTTCTTTTCTCCCGTCCTTGCCATTTTCTCCACTCTCTTGACTCTTTTTTTTCCTCCTTCGTCTCTACTTTGCCATGTACTCCATTTTACGTGCCCATTTTCTCTCCTCTCCTCGTATATAAATTTTTCCTTCCTTCTCTCTTTTTTTCTCTCCCCTCTCTTATTTTTTCTCCTCTCGGTTCTCTCTCAGTTCCTCCCTTGTGTTCCGCAATTTTTGCTGACGCATTTTTCCTCTTTTTCCTGATCCAGTTTACTTTCTTCACAGTCTTTCTTACTTTTTTCGTCTTTCCTTCCCTTCTAGCATCTTCCTGTCTCCTGCACTGCCTTCGACACTTTTTTTCTTCTCTGTTTGCTTGGTCTTCATTCTCCTTTTCTTTCCTTTCTTTGTCTTTACGCGTCTTCTTCCCTTCGATTTTCGCCATTTCTTGTTTCCTTCCTCTTCCTGCCCTCTCTTTCTCTTTTCCTCATCCTCCCAGTTCTTGCTGTCATCTAAGGTTAGGAGGATGAGAGAGAGAGAGAAGTGTGTGTGTGTGTGTGTGTGTGTGTGTGTTTTAAGGGATAGTTGTCATGGAGGATTAGAGAGAGAGAGAGAGAGAGAGAGGATTGTGTGTGTGTGTGTGTGTGTGTGTCAAAGGGTAGTTGTCATAGAGAATAAGAGGTACTTGCAGTATGTGGTTATGTCTTGGTTTATGTGCAGTATGCTGTCCTTCTGCTACCCTATTTATTTTTATTATTGTCCCCCCATTTCCCCTGTATTTCTTTTGTATTTCTCTCATATCTGTTATTTTTCTGCATTTTCTTCCTTTTCCTTCCCCTTGTCTCCTTACGCATCACCACTCTTTTCCTCTTCTCATTCCTGCTCCTTTTTTTTTTTTTCTCGCCGTCTCCTTTCCCTTTCTACTTTACGTTTTCATTTCCTGGCTGCCGTCTCTCTTGCCTTGTCTTCTCTGTTCTCCTGTTTCCTCTGTCCTTTCCTTGCCGCATTTCTGTATTGCCTGTCCTGGTTTTTATTCTTTCCTTGTCCTTTTTTTTCTCTTCCTCTTGTTTCTTTTTTCCTTTCCGTCTTAATATTCTGTATTTCTTGTACGCTTGTCTGTCTCTTCCCATTTCTCTCTTTTCCCCCATTTTCCCCCCTTCTCCTTGCTACATTTCTGTTATTTTCCTCTCCTGTTGAACCCTTCTTGTTTCTGTTTTCATTTTTCCCTCATCTCTTTTGTTTGTTTTTTTTCCTCTTTGCTATTTTCTCTCACTGCTCTTGTCATTTCTTTTGTTGTCGAGTTTTCTTGTTTTCCAATTCTTTCTTCCCACCCCCTCCTCTTTTCTTTGCCACATTCCTGTATTCTCCTCTCCTCATTTCCCCCCCGATGTTTTGTTCTGTTGTCATTTTGTTTTTAATCGGGATGTATATTTGCTAATTTTCTAGTTTTCTGTATTCGTTATTTAATTCGCAACTAGATTTCTTGTCTTTCTCTCTCGTGATGACCTCGAGATTCTTCATTTTTCATCATATTTTCTTTCTTCCTTTCCATTCTACTTATCACGTTCTTCTCTTCTTTTTTTCCTTGGCGTATATATGGAGAACGTGTGTGTGTGTGTGTGTGTGTGTGTGTGTGTGTGTTATAAGAAGAGATTTTAGTGTTAAGAGAAAGAAAGGGCTGTACAATTATGAGATAAGAAACGAAGCATTTTCATACGAGGAAAAAAGAAGAGGAAAGAATTTGGGGATAAGGGAAAAGAATGAAGTTACAGTTCTTTAAAATACAGTAAACAGTATACATAATAATGAGAAGTGAAAGAGGAAACTTATACCTACAAGAAGAGGAGGGAAAGATTATGAAAAACGGGGGAACGTAATACTTTTAAAACGAGAAGAAAGACATTTTTTGATGCAAAGAGAAGAAACATAAGATTATTTAAGAAGGTACCAAAATATGCTGAGTGGGATTAAAGTGGAATACGTCTGAAAATAAAAGTAAATGGAACATTTTAATAATAAAGAAGAGGAACGTACAACAGGTATAAGCGAAGATATATGAGAAGAAAAGGAAAAAATGAAATACCCCGGATAAGACGAGTAAAAAGGGAAAACGTACTTAAAACAAAAACGAAACAGAAAGAACATATATATATGTAGAAAATGGTAAGGGAGGGAATGTGAGAATGGGAGGAGGTAAAAAATGCTCTAATAATAAGAGAAGCTGTGATAAAGAAAGGAAAATGTTGCCCTCAGGTGCCAAGAATCCGTACCTCGTATATTTAAGTCTTGCTTCTATGCCAGCACTAGGTAACATTCTGCATGGTCCACTCTTTCTCCCGTATTGTCCACTCTCTCTCTCTCTCTCTCTCTCTCTCTCTCTCTCTCTCTCTCGTGTGTGTGTGTGCGTGTATATATATCCCATTGGATCCCAGGGGTGCCGGACGAGGCATGGCACTGGGTGGGTACTAAGCGTACCGCCCTCCGCCTACCGGCTCATAGTCGCGACGCTCATTGGTCCCTACCCGGGGGTTCCCTACTTTATACACACTTGAAAAATCCCAGTTCTGTCCAATATTCCGGACACTGGGTTCCAATATATATATATATACACACACACATACATACGTACATACATACACGCATACGGTATATATAATATACCATATGTAACTGTACCGATATATAATTAAATATGAATACATTATTTATTTATTTATCATTTACCAGCACTAACTACTTATAACCATTATCATCATCATCAACAGCACCAGCAGCCTTTTCGTTGTCATCATTTTCAACACCACCACTTCCACCACTAGCACTATACCACCGCCGCCACCACCACCGTATTGTACATTTGTCAATGTGATGGGTGGCATCCAGAAACGGTAGCACATTTTCCAAGGTATTGCCCGGATGTCTTATTCCGGAGGTCACTCGAGTGGTTTCGACAGAATTACCAACTAGGCTCATATGTTGCCACTCATACCTATCCCATGCCGTCACTCCACGCCGCCCTCCCTCATGTAATCATACCTTCCGTCTCAATAGTCATTTTCTACTTGCTGCTCACACACTTTTCATTTTAACTGTTTGCAGTCCCTAGACCCGTTCCCAATCTCAGTTTTTTTTTTTTTTTTTTTTTTTTTGGTGGGGGGGGGGGGTTTGTCCGGACAAATTTTTCATGTCTTTTCATTTTCCTTCATGTTTTTAGGTGTCCATCAGCCACGTGGTTGAAAAATATCGTGCTTAAATTTACCACTGCTACTGACGCTCATTGTATTGGTTTTTTAAGGCACACATTTTCACTTGCCATGAGAATTCCTGTTCGTCAAGGGGTAAACGTTACTTTTATTTCTACTCAATACGCGAGAGAGAGAGAGAGAGAGAGAGAGAGAGAGAGAGAGAGAAAAAACCCTTATCTGCCTCCCCTCTTTACTAGGCTGTTCTACTTGGCTTAACTTGAGCTTACCATCAGGCCCCTACCCCCCCTCTCCCCTTCTTATCCCCTTCCCTGCTTCCCTCTCCTTACTTCCCACCCCCACTCTTTCCCCCTTTTATCCCCTCTCCACCTCTTTCTCCTTCCCCCCTTCCCCACTCTCTCCACCTCCACCACCCTCATTCCTCCCATTCCGTCTCTCTCTCTCTCTCTCTCTCTCTCTCTCTCTCTCTCTCTTACTTACACCTTCCTCGTCATCCTCCTCCTTTTTCCCTTCCTTTTTCCCCACAGTCCCCATCCCCCATCTTCTTTTCTTCCTTTTCTTTTTCCATTCCCCATTTCTCCCATGACCCTCTCCCGCACGTTACCCCTTCCCCCCCCCCTCTCTACTTTTCTATCATTCCCCCCTGTTTCTCCCCATCCCCACTTCTCTCTTCTCACCCTCAGCTCCTCTTTCCCCGCTTCCTCCCCACTCTCATAGATTAGGTCTCTCTTCCCCTCCCCCTCTCACAATTCCCCCTCCCCTCCCCATCCTCATTTTTTCCTACTTACAGCTTCCCCTTGATCCCCGTCTGTCTACCTACGGACTTACAAAGGACGCCCAAGTTTTCCTACCAATATACCCAAGACCTGTTGTTGTTGTTGTTTTTTTATCATGCACAGTTTACCCTGCTCCCCCATTTTTCCCCATTTTTTTTTTTTTTTTTGTCCCTACACCTCGTTTTTTTCGCCTTACTGCTTTTTTTTTTTATCATACAGTCTCTTTTTTTTTTATTATTATGCACCCCCTTTTCTTTACCGACCCTTTTTTTTTTTTTTTAACATACCCTTTTTTTTTTTATACACCCTTTTTTTTTTCATACACCCCAATTGTTTTTACCATACACCCCGTTTTCTTTTTATTATACACCCAATTTTTTTTTTTTTTACAGTACACCCACCTTTTTTTTTTCCACACCCTGTATTTATCCTACACCCCCATTCTTTTTTTTTTTTTTTTTTTTTTTAAATATTACCTACGTGCGTAATTTGCTATTTGGTCATGCCTCTTTGTACTTGGGTATTCACCTCCATACCTGTTCATCCACCTACCTACCTACCTACCTACCAGCCTACCTACCTACCTACCTAACTACCTACCTACCTACTTACCAGCTTACCAACCTACCTACCAACCTACCTACCTACCTACCTACCAACCTACCTACCTACTTATTTCCCTCTTTATCAGCCTGCTTACCTACAAAAGCACCCACCAACCTGCCGTCTTACCTACCACTGTGACCTTATCTACTTACATGAAAATACATAAGACTGCCTCCTACCCATAACTACCTCTCTCTCTCTCTCTCTCTCTCTCTCTCTCTCATCTTCCAAATTAACCAGGTATTTTTTTATCTCCCTGCGCACCTGGTTAACCACATGCTTTCTGTACTCTGTCAGTAAACCCAATCTCCCTAATGCATCATTTTATCTATCGTTCCCCCTGAGTCAGCAGGAAGGGTAGATAGATTGCTTTTTGGACCCAGTCTCTCTCTCTCTCTCTCTCTAGATGTTTGTATTTTTTCTGCCTCCTCTCAGTATTTCTTTCGGCTTCTTTCTTGCATTCCTCTTTCTTTCTTACTATCTTTTATCTTGCTCTCTTCTGTCTGCCTGTTGTTATCGTCTTCCCTTACCATTCTGCTCGAGTTATCTTCTGGTTCTCATGCATAAATTACTGTACTTCCTCCATCTTAAAGTTAATATATTCTTCTCGTCTTTATACTTCCTTTTGTTTTCACCTTATCCCTTCTTCTGCTTTTCTTTCTCGTATTGTTCTTGTCCCCTTTTCTCTCCTTTTTTCTTGTTGTTGCGTCACTCTTCCATCTTGAATTTTTCTTACTTTCTCCTTGACGTCGCCTCTTTACTGTCCTTGTTTCTCTTGTCTTCTCGTCCATATTATCTTTGTTTTTACTGATTCCATTTTTTCCTTTTTCGTCTTTTCTCCCTTTCTGATTCTACTCTTCTCTCCTATTCCCTCCTTGTTTCTTTTGCTCTTCTCTTTCCTTCCATTTCTTCTGTTCTCTCCCTTTTACTCCTCTTCACTCCATATTACCTCGTTATTTTTTCCCTCTCCTTATATTCGTCGCTTTCACTTTCCCTCCTCTATGTTCTGTTTTTATCTTTATTCATCTCATTTTCTTCTCATTTCCCTTTTTTCATTTATTTTATTCTTATCATCCATTTCCTCTTTTCTTCCCCATTTTCATTCACTTCTTTTGCCCATGTCATACTTTTCTCTAATTCGTTTCTTTGTTTGTTTTTTTTCTCCATGTTTTTCTTTTTCCTCTTCTCTCTTCTTTTCTCCTCATTCTTCCGATTTCCTCTTTTTCTATTCACTTTTTCCTCTTTTTCCCCTTTTTTCTCTTTTCCTCCTCTCTTTTCCCCCCACCAGGTAGTCGTAAACAGCCCTGCTACAGTCGGCATTACCTCCGTTCACAGGAGATAACAAGGTGGACTCCCCCCCCCCCTCTCTCTCTCTCTCTCTCTCTCTCTCTCTCTCATTCCTGTGTTCCTTCTTTGCTTATGTATTTCTTTCTCTTTTTTCAGTTTGTAATTTCCCGTTTCTTTCTGAACCTTTATTTTTCATTGCTCTTCTCTTCTCTTCCCTGTTAACATCTCATTTCTCCTCTGTTCTTTACTCTCGTATTCTCTTTTGCTCTCTTCCCTTTTTTTTTCTTTTTTATCTGATCTTATTTCTCTTCTTGTCTCCTGTTCGTGTCTCGTGTCTCCCGGTATTTTTTTTTATTCTCACGCCTTCTCTCCTCTTTTTGGTGTTATTTTTTCTCATTCATGTTTATATCATTTTTGTTTCCTATTCATTGTGTCATTTTTTTCGTGTTATCCATTTTCATTTCATAATTTCGTCTTTCATGTCTCTACGTTCTTAATTTTTATGTCCTTGTTTCTCCTTCTCACTCTTTTCTCCTCCTCTCCTCTCCTCCTCTCTCTTTTCTCCTTTCCTCCCCTCTCCACTCCTCTGTTTTCCTCCTCCTCTTCTATCCTCTCTTCACTTCTTCTCTTCTCTTTTTTCTCTTTCCTCCATAATCACATTTTCTTTTCTTTTTCCTCTCCTCTCTTCGCTTTTTTCCCTTCACTCCATTTCCCCTTGTCCCCTCCATAAACAGGCCACTGCTACAGCTGCCATTACGTATAACAAGATTCTCTCTCTCTCTCTCTCTCTCTCTCTCTCTCTCTCTCTCTCTCTCTCTCTCTCTCTCTCTCTCTCTCTCTCTCTCTCTCCATCTTCTGAATGAGTCCTCCCAACACCTGACTCCTTAGCTATTACTGCATCAGCTGGAGAGAGGAGAAAAGAGGAGAGGAGAGGAGAGGAGAGGAGAAAAAGATACAGAGAAGAAGAGAAAGAATGGAAGAGAGGGGAGGAGGCCAAACACGAGGAGGGAGGAAGAGAGAGAAAATGACCTCACCAGCGGATGCACTTGATACCTAAGACTCAGGTGTGGGGAAGAGGTGTTTAAAGGAAGAAGAAGAAGAAGGAGAGAGAGAGAGAGAGAGAGAGAGAGAGAGAGAGAGAACTTTAGGAATATAACCTAGTCTAGTGCATGTCCTAAAACTGAAAGAGGCAAAAGTTTAACTGTGAGCGAGAAGAGAGACACTAGAGCCAGGGAAGTAAAAGCGAGAATGTGAGATACTTAAAGATAAGAGTTACACCTGGTGACGTTATCAAGGACAAGCAAGTATTTTAACTGTGGTGTCTTGTGCAGGGATGTTGGTGTGGTATTTTGGGAATGCAGATCACGTGCTTATACTCCCACTCATTCACCTACACGCACCTCGACTCATCTCTCTCTCTCTCTCTCTCTCTCTCTCTCTCTCTCTCTCTCTCTCTCTCTCTCTCTCTCTCTCTCTCTCTCTCTCTCTCTCAGTCCTGGTTCACTCTTGTTGCACTCCTTTCCGTAATTTGACTCACCCTGCCTTTCCTTTCCTTTTCATATATTCCTCCCTTTATTAATAACCCTTTCCCTTGACATTTTTATTTCATTTTTTTTTTACCCTTAATTCCGTATTATCCATGTCAGTCCGTCTCATATTATTTCTAAATTATTGTCGAAAATGGTGGAGGGTTGAGAGGATGGGATTTATTTATTTATTTATTTATTTCAAGATTAAAAAGATGTATGTGACTGGGTAAAATTTGCATTGTAGACGGTGCCAAAAATAGGAAATTGGATGTAGAATTTATAGATTAAAAAAAAAAAAGGAATTATGACAGGGTGTACGTGCATTGTGGGAGGATACACGTGCATTGTGGGAGGATGCACGTGCAGGTTGTCGGAAGTGGCCTAGAGCACCGGTATGATACGAGCGAAAGGCATAATAATTGAGAGGGATGGACAGGTAAATGTGAAAATCGATCTTAAAGTTGATACTGAAACAAGGATTGATGATTGTCTCCATGTTGTCCAGTATATGCGACAGATGAAATGGCGATGGCTAACTTCTTCAATCTGGTGACGCATTTTTGTTCTGTGATGGCTAATTTCAGACTGTTTTGCTAATTTCAGACGGTTTTATTTACTGCAGGAGAGGCTTTTCGATCTGGACGTGGTAAATAGAGGATTTCATTGACCCCTTTCGACACAAGGGCTTGTATTCTCACCAATTTAAAGAATCTCCCTAACACCTTTTCGATTAGTAAATAAATCGCATAGGAAAAGGTGTTAGGGAGCATCTTCAGCCAACGAGAATATGAGTCAAGGTTTTTGCCGCAGGAAATGTCATCTGGAGATAGCGAAAGAGAGAGAGAGAGAGAGAGAGAGAGAGAGAGAGAGAGAGAGAAGAACGTATCCATCATCAAGGTGAAATGGTGAAGGAGAGGATGTTAGGGAGGGAGGGAGCCAGGCTTGGAACTGAAGGAAGGGGAGTGGCAACTTTGGACACTTCCTGTTTGTAGATGATGCCGTGTTGTTTGAAGAGGAGGAAGGAAAGTTACTTGAGTTTAGTTAGTGCATTAGCGAGCGAGAGAGAGAGAGAGAGAGAGTGAGAGAGATAGAGAGAGAGAGAGAAAGAGAGGAGTGAAGGTATGATATTTTGGAAAGGGCATTCAGGCGAGGTGTTCTGCGTGGCTGAATGGGCCAGTGATGGAGTGAGGGGGAGAGGGAGGAGAGTGTGACCTTTTTCCCAGCAGCGTGTGAAGCATTTATTTATTTATTGCGCTGACGGCTGGCAATTTCACTCGGCTCAGAGAATCCCTACGCTTGTGAGGGGTTAAAAACGTTCTCTCTAACGTTTTCACTGTGATAGGTAAACGTTTGTACTTGATTCCCATTACCCTCATGCAGTTTTATGAGTGTGGAAGAGGCAGTAAAGTGGATCCAACAGAGAAGGGAAATTATAGGAATACAGAAAGACAATATTTTAACCACTTCAATCCACGGAGGTATTTTATATATTTTTCTCTACTCTGTTCACTTTAACTTAGCCTAAAATTGCCATCTCTCCGTCTTGAATTCAGAGTTTGGACAATAGATGAACACTAGAATGGGAAGCTAGTCACGAAGAAGTGGTACATATTGATTGTAGAGCCACGGTATTGTCTCCTCCTGCTACTGAGCTACGTGAAAAAAGCTGCAAAGGGACGATAATCTGGGCCAAGTTAAAATGAATAAACTATAGTAGAGGGTTAATGAGGGGTGTGACTTAACACCTCCAGTCCTAACACTCTCTCCAAAGCTGAGTAAAATCGTCTGGCAATAATAGACTAAAAAACGCGTCTTTGGAGTAGATTTAAGAGTGGGAATGTGGGTTTCGAAGTAAAGGTATCCGTACATGAGTGTGGGTGGTTATTCTGTGGCATTGGAGAATTAATTACACCATTCTTTCATTTCCTTATTTTCCATTTACACCGGATTATGCTTTTTTTATGTTCCTGTGTCGGCGTGAAAAAGATATCAGTACCGTACAGGGGAATACTGAGGTGTAATATGCAGAAAAAGTCGCTAAAGGAGAAATGTTGCGAATTCCCCCTGTGTTAGCGAGAGTACGGGTGAGGGGAGTGGGAAGTGGTGATGTTAATAGGACAGAAATAACGATTGCGAGTGGTAGAGATGGATTATATTTCATTAACCTGATTTTGGTCCTTTGCAGGTTATTTCACGCAGCATAATGGAAGCAAAAGACAATGCTGGGGTTCTCCATCCCTTCCATACCACTTCTTTGTGACTAGCAGCCTACAATTCAGGTGTCAGAAATGAGAGACGGGAACTTCAGGCCAAATTAAAGTGAAAAGTGATGTTATTTGAGGAGTATAGGCCTGGTAAATAATTCCTTTGTAACTACGAACGTCTGTAATAATAAAAGGAATCCATCGGTTACCACATTACTGTTGGCCACTTTAATAAGGCCTCTTTAGTTTTGACACGTTTTAGCTACGGTATAAATAAAGTACTGACCATAACTGTACATGTGGAGGTAGTTGGGACATGAGGTGGAGGTGGATGATGGTGGAGGTGGATGATGGATGGAAAATGTAGGTGTTTGAGTAAGTGATAAATAAAAACATCGGTATCATAGCGGATAGGGTTTGCCGTAAACAAATAAGTAAATAAATATGGAAGAACAAGGAAAGGAAGACCGAGAACGAGGTGGAAGGCTAAAGTTAAGAGTACATGAGGGAAGGCGGCATGGACTGGTGAGGAGGGATCGAGATTGGTGGCTATACTATAAAGGTGTTGAGGCATTTTGGTCACGGTCACCCTCGAACCGCACAGATAGATAGCTGGATAGATAGTAGGATAGATAGATAAGCGAGTAGTATCACAAAGATCCGATAAATTATTCATCTTTTATATGATTACATAATTTTCGTGTATCATTCTGTTTTTTATTTACGTTCTTGTCGGCGTGGTTTCAGTAAATTCACTCTGACGTCACTAAGCCGGGCAGAAAATGAGGGAGCTCTTGAGGGATGACTCTCTTGTTTCCTTCCCTTACCTTCCTTTTTGGTTTTCGTTTTTGCTTCTGTGTCTGCGGGATATTAATGGCGCCATTTTGGAGGGATGGGGAACCGGATTTATTTTTGTGCTGGCTTTAAGGGAGACTGGTCTATACTGTGATTTGATATGAAGTTGTTTAGTGACGTTTTTGTTGTTGTTATTGTTGTAGATTTGTTGTTGATACTACCTCCCTCTTTTCATCCCATCACCTTTGCCTGTTTCGTCCCCCTTCCTTTTATATTCCTCTCTCTTTCTTCCCCCTCCCCTTTCCCCTCTTTCACATCCCCATTCTCCCCATCTCGACCCCACCCAAGTCCTTTCCCTGATCCCTTCCCCTCCCATCATCCTCACTTTCACCTCCCACTCCAACCCCCTCCTCTCCCCATCTCCGCCGCCTCCCTCTCGACTCCGACACACCATTCCCGTCCATCTTCCCTCCCCTCACATTCCCTTCTCCTCAGACCCGCCATTCCCTTCCCTCTTATTCCCCTCTCCTTCCTCCAGCTTTACATTCAACCCATTCCTCTTCCTCAGTCAGTCTCCTTCATTTCTGTTTCCCTATTCTTTTCCCTCATGTAGCTTTCGTTTTCCCTCATCTTCCAACTCCTTCCCACTTTTCCTTCTTTCCCTTCTCCCTTCCACTTCCGCTCATTTCCATCTCCTTTTCCTCTCACCTCCGCGCTTTTCTCTCCTCTCCCCATTATTCCTATCTTCCTCCCACCTTCACACTCAGACCCCCTTTCAGCTCCTCCCCTCTCCTCACTGAACCCCTCCCCCCTTCTCTCTCTCTCTCTCTCTCTCTCTCTCTCTTTCTCTCTCTCTCTCTCTCTCTCTCTATCTATCTATCTATCTATCTCCATCCCTTCTGTATTCTCCCTCTACTCTCTCCCCACTCCACTATCTCCTCTTTCATTTTCCCAGGCCCCTGCTCAGCCCTCTCCCACTCATCTCCCACCTTTCCACTCTCCCCATCTCCCTCTTCACTCTGTTCCATTCCTTCTCCGCTTTCACTTTCCTCTTTCCTTCTGTGACCACCCTACTGCCCTTCATTCTCTCTCCCAGTCTCTACTTCCCACTCTCCCCTCCACCCTCTCTCCTCTCACCTCTCCACTTTTCTCTTGTCCCTTTTATCCTTCTCGCACCTCTTACCCTTTCTTCCCCCCTACTCTCCACTCACCTCCTCTCACCTCTCCACCTTGTCCTTCCTCCCTTTCTTCCTTTTACCTTCCCACTTTCTTCTCTTGTCCCGCCTTTCTTCCTTTCACCTCCCACCTCTGCCCCTTTTCTCCTACCTCTCCCCTCGTCACACCCCTCCCCTCCCCACACCCCTCCCCTCTTTTTCCTCCACTCTCCTCTGTACTGCCCTTCCTTCTTATTCCCCCTCTCTTGTACACTCTCCTCTTCGCCTCCTCCCAACTTTCCCTCTTTCACCTCCATACCCTCCTCTTTCCACACCTTTCCTCCTCTTACTCTCAACCTCCACTCCCTTTCCTCTTTCCTCCTCCCCACTCTCCCCCTCCTCCCCCCTTACCTCCGCACTGTAATCTGTAATGGGGCTCTTAAGAGAAATAGCACTACAGGAGCCCAGCCGCATCACCACCCACCCTCGTAATTGGTTTCTGTCCGTCTCGCATGCCCGGGCGCTGTGTGTGTGTGTGTGTGTGTGTGTGTGTGTGTGTGTGTGTGTGTGTGTGTGTTAGAGAGAGAGAGAGAGAGAGAGAGAGAGAGATTAGATAGATAGGTAGGTCACTGCTAGGAACACAGGTACTAGTAGGAAGAGACTAAGCACGTGACTAGCCCAGGAACCAAACCTCGATGCTCTCCAAACTCTCAAGGAAAGCACCCAAAGTGTAGCGAGGCTTGTCACCAAATCGGAGGGAAGAATGGGGACAGAGGGAGGATTAGGCGATGAGGAAGCCAGTGTCGGGAGTCGGAAGAGGCACCAGGAAGTAACGTGGCATTTTTAGGCAGTATTTTGCAGGTAGAGGAAATTCAAACACAAAGCGTAACTAACTAGGAGAGAGATCAAACAGCATTCTCCCTTAAGAGACGCACACAACCGTCAAGTTACCGATGCAGGTCCCTATTATTATTTTTGCTGTATATAATTCTTCTCTGGTGCTGGCTCGAAGGTGGAAATGTTGGCATAATGACTGGAAATGCCGGGAACGAAAATCATGAGTGAAAGTTGCGTGCAGTTTTCTTGCCAACATCGCTAATGAGAGATGAATGGGGGGTCATTAGTGGAAGATAAGGAGAGAGAGAGAGAGAGAGAGAGAGAGAGAGAGAGAGGAGCGCGTAATATGTAAAAAGATAATTCGCGAAGATGAAAGTGGAAAATAACTTGAATGCTGACAAATTACACCAAAAGAAAAAAATGAGAAAAAAAAAAAAGAAAGAAAAAGTCATAAGGGAGCAAAACAAGTGGAATGACAACACCAAGACAAAATAAACGTGAGTTGGTGAGAGCATTTCGTGTGTTGAGAAATTGATACACTTATTGGCATCGCTGACAACTGATATAACAGTCATCTAGTCCCAAACTCCCCTCTCCTTATTTCTTCCTGTCTGCCCTAGTGCTCCTTCCTGCCTCTATCAGTGTCCATTACAGCATCGAGCATACTCTCCATGACCTTAATTTCGTTTCTTAAAGAATCTCCTTAACACCTCTTCCATTGCTAGTTATTTTTGGATATAGCTGGTTAACATCCTTTTGTACGTTTTTTTTTTATGCAAAGAGTTTGACTGATTTATATAACAGAGAATAAGACAGTCAGTTGTAATAAGGAAAATATATCACTTAGGAAAAGGTGTTACGGAGCTTAACCGACGAGAGTACGGGACCATAATCTATACCAGCGACAGTTTGAGGATAATATAAAATTCTGCGGTCTCACCATGCCAGACTTCATTTATTCGCGGAAATGCTACGTAGCATTACAGATACACGGAGTATACAGACCTTGCGATGACTAACATAGTATTTAGTCTTAATGTAAAGAAGATCACATACCCCCTAGCAAAAGGAATGTATGGAAATATAGTACAGCTCAAGACTTTCTCCCCCACCCTCCATATTCCGTCCCCAGTATGTGACATTAGAGAAAGAACAGGATGGTGAAGTCTCAAGAAAATGTACCAGATATTTAAACTTAAGCAGAGTGAGGTCTTTTGTAGTTTATTCTTTCTACCGCCAGATAATTTTATTCGTCTTAGAAAGGGCCTCTCAGTAAAGTCGCCGGAACAAGCTCCATTAACGACTGTTTCCATTTTATTCCTGTTACATCCAGGCGATTTTATGCAGAGAGAGACATAATATAGTGAAGATAAAGATAAAATGACCGCCATAAAAAAATTTACTAACCCTTGTTTAGCTATCCATCATCATCATCATCATCATCATCATCATCAGTATCGTCGTCATCTAAGGCACCGGTTTAAGTGGATGATGCAGCAAATATAGGATACTGGAGATTCTTTACCACTTGCAAAGGGAGACAGATCCTCAGTCATTTAAAGAGGGAGTCTGTATCTCCTCTTCATAGTTCCTCCCCATATTATTTTTTTTTAGTGACCTCGTATTGCATGCATACGGAGAGAGAGAGAGAGAGAGAGAGAGAGAGAGAGAGAGAGAGAGAGAGAGATTGATGCAGCTCGTGAAGTAACAGCTGGTGCTACTGCCTCCGTGGAGAGGAGTTAGGAGGGGGGAGAGGGAAGAAGTGAGCGAGGTTGCAGATGGAGAGGGAGAGAGAGAGAGAGAGAAGGGGGGGATAGGAGGGTATATGAAATAGGAATAAGATTCTTCGGTTTTCTGAGCTGCATTTCGATGTGGTAGCGCAGGAGAGAGAGAGAGAGAGAGAGAGAGAGAGAGAGAGAGAGAGAGAGAGAGAGAGAATAAGTAATCAAGGGTGATGGTGGGGGTGGGAGTAGGGGTTGGGACGTAAGTACACGACAAGAAGATAGAGAAGCCTTGATGGGGGTGGGTGGGGTGGGTGGTGGTGGGGAGGATAGTGGTGGGGGTTAGGGTGAGTAGAGATGGAGGATACAATAGGACAGAGATCGAGTAGGTGGGAGAAATAAAGTGGAGAAATCCGAGAAGTGGAGTTAAACGAGAGGGAGAGGAAAGAGCAAAACCCCTCACGTGAAAGAATCCTGTCTGGGGCTGGGCAGGGTGGAGAAAGAGGAGGAGGGATGGAGTAAATGGAGAACAAGAGGACAGAGATGGAGAAGGTAAGAGAAAATGAAAGACAGTTATAAAGAGAAAAATCACCATACAATAGATCTTTACCCTCTTGGCTGTGGAATTCGATTTTTTCCCCTTTGCAAATATCAGGCATCTTTGTACAGCTCAGAGAAATATTGCTTTGCCTTTAAAGAAGTATTACCAGCTGCCTTGAGGAATATTTTACTTGGCGTTTTTATTTTATTCCAGGTAACGCCAGACGATTATATTTACCTCAGAAAACGTGTCTTGGCTGTAGAGTTGGGGAGATTATTTTCAACCATTTCACAACAATAGCTCTTTCTTAGGCTGAGTAAAATTTTCTGGCGGTAATAATAAAATATGATACCCTATGAAACTGAAGGGGATATGAAGATGGATGGATAGAAGTGAAGAGAAGTAGAAGGGAGTGTCAGATTAATCGGAAGAAAAATAAGGGAAGGATTGTATGAAGAAAATGAAGTACAGACAGACAGACATACTGAGAGAGAGAGAGAGAGAGAGAGAGAGAGAGAGAGAGAGAGAGAGAGAGAGAGAGAGAGAGAGGGACGGGTGGAAGGCATTTGTGAGAAAGTGTGTGTATTAGAGTATCTGGCCATTAGCTAAGTACCTTGACGTTCTTACCTGAGAGAGTGGAGCGTTAGAACAATTATTGTAGAGTATGGAGAGAGAGAGAGAGAGAGAAACAACAACAGCAAATTATGAAAGTGAAATAAAATACCAATATACTGTAGATACAAAAACCCAGATTTTTATCGTTTCCTCCCCAGGCCAACTTTATATAGATATATAGATATATATATGGATGGATGATTTTTGCTGTATCCAGACGATTTTATCAAGCTCGAGAGAAACTTTTAACCAGAGGGATAGGATAAATTCTTCCCAGACACCACCTTACACTACTTGCTTCCTCTCCTAAGCTGAATAAAATCGTCTGGAGATAGCAAGAATGGAATATGAATGACGTCCTCGGGCTGAAAAGGTTAATTATCAGTTTGTTATTATTCCTGTGATACGTGAAGGTCTATCTCGTACTCGGGTAATGGACACCAGATAAACTGACTTGTAATTATAACCACTGCAGCTTCCTTCATTGTTGTTGTTGTTGAATGAGAGTGTTGTTGTGTTGAAGACTTTGCTTTGCCGAATTTTATGCATGTTTCTCTCCTGCTTAGCCTTTCCGTTCTTTTCCTTCTCCTTTTGGTTTTCCCTTTGCCCTCTTTTTCTCCCCCTCTTTAATTTTTCAACCACACAAATATAAATAGTGTGTGTGTGTGTGTGTGTGTGTGTGTGTGTGTGTGTGTGTGTGTGTGTGTGTGTGTGTGTGACTTCAAATTAGTCAGTCATAAAATTATCGGTCCTCTAATCGCATGTATCATTCTGAAACATGAACGAAATATTGTGATATATGAGCCACCCTCTGAGTAGAAGAGCAGATATTGTTCTTAGTATTTATTATGTCTGGAAATTGCATGAAACCTCGTGTGGTGCTGTTCCTTTTTAATATGCCAGGTTAATGGATTCACGTGTGTCCGCAGAACTCTTTCATTTTCACATTTATCGAGTCCCAGGGGTGCGATACTGTCTGGCTGACTGTACATAGGGTGGGGATTAAAACTATGCATAATTTATTTGTCTGGTTCAGTGTTTAACTTAATATCCCTCAATTAACACCTTTCTTCTCTCTTTCAGGTAAGTAATAGGAAGCTGCTGATTAAGTCTACCTGCATCTACCTGTAGTGAGGCACCTGTAAATAGAGGTAGGTAGGTACACTGATGAAGGCTGGAATTGTAAAAAGTAAATTATAAGTGGTATGTTAAGACAAAGTAAAGAATGTGTGGGTTGATGAATCGGAACTAATCTATTCCTTTAAATATACGAGTAGCCAGAGTCTTCAGAGGAAATTTTACTTGGTGTATTAATAAGATGATTAAATGGGTAAATGACTAAAAATTAAGCTGATCCATTAAAATATCGACCACTTTATATTTACTCATAATTAATCTGCCTATGTGAGTCATTAATTTGGCCACTTAAGTAACCTGTCTCTAATTAAACCACTTTTAAGTAGAATAATGAAGATGATGGTGATAACGAGTGAGTGCTTATATTGGTAAGTGAATTAAAGTGTCTGTTGATTGATAAAGTGGCTGGTGTAAGTGGATATTTGATTAGAAGCCTCTCAGTGTTACTTATTTGAGCCTTTTCAGTATGATGACACATATTTTATTCTGGCTGCCTCCAGACGAGTTTACTCAATTTCAGGGGGTACTTTTCGAACTAAGAATGTTAGCTCTAAATCCTCACCAATTCAAGATATCCCCCTAAACTTAGAAAATTTGTGTGGTGGTAGCAAGTGTGAAATGTACAAGACGATGCTTCGGTGAATGGGTAAAACTTCGGTAGTCATTAGTAGAGATTATCAAAGATAGGATAGTCCGTGCCTTGAAATATTGGTGAACGCATAGAAAACGGAAGTAATAGAAGAAGGATGCTTAAAATTATCGTGAAGAACAGTAAGAGTTATGGGAGAAAACGGAAGTAATAGAAGAAGGATGCTTAAAATTATCGTGAAGAACAGTAAGAGTTATGGGACCAAGGCTTTAAAACACCTCTGTGTGGAATCCAAAACACTACGAAATCAAAACCACGGCGCCAAGAAACACAGACATGGCCACCTTGGTATTGTGACAATGCGGAACCAACGTAAATAAAAGTGGTGTAAATCCGTGGCCATTATGCCAGTCCTCCCTGTGGCACTTCCATTTTCTTTGATAATTTTTTAAATTCTTCGGAATTTTTTTTGGATTTTTTCTTTATGTGTAGTGAGGTATTTGTGGTCATTGTACTTTGTTGTGGCTGTAATGTATAGTTGAGAAAATAACTCGCAAGTAGACTACAAAACGTTGGTAATAATATCATCCAAAATTCTAGAAAACGAGGAAGTAAAATCACGAGTATCTTCATCTTGTGGCTCAAATTAGCCCTGAATGGTATTTGTGATTTCATGTTCATATAATAACTAAAAGAAAAATGTATCTAACAAGGACGAAGAAAATAGTGTAGATGTAGAGATGAATAATTTCCCGGACAGGAGAGCAGCCCAGGCGGTGGTTCCATCTGGTGGCCGCGGCGGGAGCTAAAAATACGCGCCAAGACTGTATTGATCTGCCATCTAGCGGCTAAAATTAGAACCACATTGCACGCCCCTCAGCATTCATTAATATTTGCACGCGTCGGTGTTTAGGCATTTATCTCGCGAAATTGTCTTTATTTATTTATTGCACAGTTGTTTCTCAGTTAATGGGCGCGCTAGTTTTTATTTCGCTATTAGAAAAGACTGGGTAATTAGGTATTGATTTATTACATCATTTCAAAGTCTAGCGTGAATCAAGATACATTATGGCGCTGATGTGTAAAAATTTGTGCATATATCCTATTTTTTAGTGTATTGTTGTCTTAATTATAACCCATTAGAGAGCGAGGCTGGTGCTGTATAATGGCAGAAATGAGAGAGAGAGAGAGAGAGAGAGAGAGAGAGAGAGAATTTTGTATATATGTAGGCTGGATAGAGAACTAGAGTGTGTGTTATATAATGTAGGCCAGGTAGATGAGAGAGAGAGAGAGAGAGAGGTAGATGAGAGATAGAGTTATATAATGTAGGCCAGGTAGATGAGTGTTATATAATGTAGGCCAGATAGATGAGAGAGAGAGAGAGGGAGAGAGAATTATATAATGTAGGCTAGGTAGATGTGAGAGAGAGAGAGAGAGAGAGAGAGAGAGAGTTATATAATGTAGGCTAGGTAGATGTGTGTGTGTGTGTGTGTGTGTGTGTGTGTGTGTGTGTGTGTGTGTGTGTGTGTGTGTGAGAGAGAGAGAGAGAGAGGGGGGGGAGGGAGAGAGCATGCCCACACAAACAGGAAGGACGAAACCGAAGGGAAAATTCGCCTTGTAATTCCCCTGTTTTCCACCACAACCTTTTCCGCTACTCATCTACCATCTACTCGTCTACTACCATTCGTCAACCCACCTACCATCCATCTACCATGTCCACTGCTCAGTTACCATCACTACCCACCTACCCAGCTGACTATTCTCCCTCACCCCTTTCCCATCTAAAGTCTACCATTTCCACTGTTCGTCTACTCTCCGTCTACCCACCTACCCAAGTCACCTTTCCCCTACCTTCTTCTACTACTCAGCTCCCGTCTACTTACCTATCACTCAGCCATCTCTTCTACCGTCTACCGTTTAATTTTTCATCCTCCATCTGTCTACCCACCTAACCTCCTCATCTACCATTTTTACTGCTCATCTACCACCCTTCTCCCCACCTTACCATCATCCAATTACCCTTCTCCTATCTACCTTTCCACTATTGGCTTCCATTTATTTGTCTATCAATCCACGTACTGTATTATCGTCCAGTCTTCCGTTTTCACTCTTCATTTACTGTCTGCACTCCTGCCTACCCTTTTCTCATTTACTACTTAATCTTCTGTTTGTTGTCAGATTTACCATGAACATAAATTTTTAAAATGATAATTACATGAAACAGCAACAACAGCAATAACACCACCACCATCACCACCACCACCAACAACAACAACAACAGCAGTAATGATAATAGTAATAATAATAATAATAATAATGAGCCATCGTTATTAATTTCCTCAGAATATCTCCAGATCTAATGAGACACTGTAAAGAAAAAAAATCTGTAGGTCGAAAATAATTTTAAAAATATACAGACTTAACCCGCCAAAATGAAATGCCAGTGCGTCACAAATTTATACAAAAAAATGCTAATCAGTTTTGAAACACGAAACAAAAAAAAGGAAAGAGGATGGCCAGAGTAAAACATGAATGCTTGGTCAGACACTAAATTAAAACACAAGTATAAAAAGAGTAAAAAAAAATCATTACACAGTTATGAAAAGCTTACACACACACACACACACACACACACACACACACACACACACACACACACACACACACACACACACACACACACAAACCCAGATACATATACTTCAAGAGGAAAAAAGTGAAATAAGATACTCTCCCCTCACGTCAACCCCCTGGCGTAAATCTATAAATAGGGTGAACAAAACCCATCGCCCGACCCGTAGGCTACCCAGTATCCACCGCCACCCCCCATATCCCCGTCCCCCATCAGACCCCCACCCCTTCAGGCCCTCATTTCCACTTCGACCCCTGACCCCCTTCAAACCCCCCTCATACCCCCCTCATACCCCCTCCCTCAGACCCCCACCCATCCACTCTGACCTCGGGCATAAAAAGTTTGGTGGGCGATTCCTGTCTAGGCCCGCATCTGTACTCACGTAACTTTCAACACTGTCGTGAAAACTGTGGCTCTGTGTAACAAACAGACAGGCAGGCAGACAGGAAGACAGGCAGGCAGACAGGCATACACTGGGAATTAATATATCAAAAACAATCTTATAACTTGTTGGAAAAGGGGTACCCCAAGGAAAACCAAGACTAGACGAACTCAAAGGTAAAATGTGTACAAAGCACGAAAGTTGGTGAGAATTGTTGAGGGGAGCGAAGAGGAAACACAGAATTGTATGTTTCCATTGGCCCGAGTCCTATTGTTGAGAGAGAGAGAGAGAGAGAGAGAGAGAGTAGGCCTATAAAAAGCATTCTATTGGCTTCAGGTTCTCTCCATCGATCCTACTTAAACCTATTTCTATTCCATCCAATTCCCCATCTAGTCCCATCCAAGTCCCCATCTAGCCCCACCATCTAGCCCCATCCAAGTCCCCATTTTGCCCCATTCAGGTCCACACCTAGCCCCATCCAGGTCCCCATCTAGCCCCATCTAGGTCCCCATCCAGCCTCATCCAAGTCCCCATCTAGCCCCATCCAGGTCCTCATCCAGCCCCATCCAGATCCTCATCCAACCCCATCCAGACCCTCATCCACCCCCATCCAGTAGCCGTAGCGGACTCCATCTCCCCCATGTTGTCCTAGGCTAAAGAGTCTCTCAGCCTCTTGTTGACTCTCCTCTCAGACCCTTCTTAGCTCTTCACTCGCCTATCTCTCTCTCTCTCTCTCTCTCTCTCTCTCTCTCTCTCTCACACACACACACACACACACACACACACACACACACACACACACACACACACACACACACACACACACACACACACACACACACACACACACACAATATTTACCATCATATACTGCATAGAGATACTGTATTTGTTTATGAATTTTGTTGTTCCCTTGTTCCATTTCTTTCAACCACGTCCATTCTCTATTGATAACTTTTTCTTTACCCTGCATTTATATTTTCCTTCTTCCTGCACCAATACGTTTCCTCCTTCCTTCACTCTTGCTTCATTCTGCCATTAACTTTCTATTTTTTTCTGGTTTTACTTTCCTCGTGGTTTTGCTTTTTCCTCTTTCCTTCCTGCCATATCACGTTCTATCTTTTCCTTCCATCTTCCTCTCTTTCCAAACGTCTTTCTTATCCTTCATCAGTCATCCTTTTCTGTTTTCTCCGTACAGCCGTTCCTTCTTCCTCATTTTCTTTTCTTTCATCCTTCCTACTTCCTTTCTCAGTTATTCAGTCTCACTTTCTTCCTTCTTTTCTCTTCATTTCCTTCGTACCTTCCTTCATTCCTTCTTTTCTTCCTTTCTTGCCTCTTCCTTCCCTTCCAGTTTTATCGCGTGTTTCCTATTTTCCACTGGTTTTCCAGCTCCCCTCTCTCCCTCACGCTCATTCTCGCTCCACCGTCTACCATTCACGTATTTCTTCATTCACACTTTTTCTTCAGCGGCTCCAACTTCTTCCATCATTCTTAGTTCACTCACTTTTCCTTCTCCGTACATGTTCCTTGGGTCCCATCTATTTTTTTGCTTTTCATTTTGCTGTCATGTCTCTTAATCTTTTTCTTCGTTATCTTTCCTCCCTGCTTCCCTATTTTAGTCCCTCCCTCCTGGCTCCTTCATCTCCTTCCCTCTCTTTCTAGTTTCTTTCATCTGTTTACCGTACCTCTTTCTTTGCTCTCCTGTCTTTTGGCTCCGTTCTTGCTAACTTACCATTCCTTGTCTTCTCTTGCCCCTTGTCTCCCCCCCCCTTCTCAGTCTTTGCCCCCCCCCCCCACTTTTGCCTCTCCTCTCAATCTCCCCCTTTTGATACTTTCTAGTTTTTGTCTTTGCTTCCCTATTTCCTTCTCCCTCTCCCCTTCTCCTCTACCCCCCACCCTTCCTTCTCTTTCACCATCCTCCTCTCCCCATCTTCGTTCTCCCCTTTTATCCCTTCCTCTCATTTCGTCCTTCCTTTCCACCCCTTCCCCCTTTTTCGGTTTCTTTCCATCTCTCTCCCGTTCTTCCTCCTGTCTCTCCATTCCTTCCCCTTACCTTCTTCGTCAGTCTCTCCATCCCTTTTCTCTCCCTTCGTCCTCTATTTCCATCCCTCCTCCCCATTCATCATCATCTCTCTCCATCCTTTCCTCCTCTTCTTCGTTTCTTTTTTTCCTGTCCCTTCGTTCTCCATCATCGTCCTATTTTTCCATCCTTTTCCTCTCTTTCCATGCCTTCCCTCTCTCTAGTCCTCTCTTTCCATACCTTCCCTCTCTTTAGTCCTCTCTTTCCATCTGACCCCTTCCCTTCTTCTTCCCCTTGACCACAGGCAGGTTGAGGAAACTAGATAAGGAGGCCATCACAAGGTGCTCAGACCATATTACGGAAGATCCCGAATTAATGGAAGTGACCGCAATTCCCAGGCTGCCACCACCTCGTTAAATCGGCCATGGGTGACGCTAGGTAGGGTAGGACGAGAGGATTGATTTCTCTAGAAGGTTTTGGAGTCAATCAGCAGAACAAAATCTTCGGTAACTCTAATAAAATTTGTAGATGAAACTGTGTTCTTTAAAGGGCTATTTCGCTGGCCAAGGAAAGTCATAGATATATTTTCTTACCTTTTCGTATATGGAACACTAACATCCTCTTTTATGTTATTCCGATATATATACACACGATGTCTGTGTTAGTAAGATATAAGCGACTTACAAACAGTATATGGTCCAGATAGGCAAAATATATCTCGAAGAAGAAGGTGCTTGGGAGCCTGCCAACTCGACGAGACAAAATTGAATATGATCACCTGGTTATAGGAATAATAATACATATATTATCAAGCACCTTATTGAAGAGGAGTACATATAGGCAGGTTTCTGACGATGTATATACTAGCCGCATACACCACCACCATCATACCACCGCTACACTACCACCACACCTCATCCTCACCACCACCACCACCACCACAATGAAATGTACAAATGATTGGTACTGATGACCTAGAGATTGAAATTTGTGGTGATTGGAAGTGGGAGAGGTTGGGGGTTGTTCCTAAAATGGCCCAGGGCATCGAATATCCTTGTGTTGATTCTCTCTCTCTCTCTCTCTCTCTCTCTCTCTCTCTCTCTCTCCTCTCCACACATGGTTGTCGTAGTCTGTAATTTGCTGCACTTAAAACGTATGTCACTCCTTCCATTCCATCATATTCCTCTACTCCTCCATTTGTCTTTCTCTCCCCTCCACCCCTTCTTTCCTCTTTCTCTCCACCCTCCCACTTCACACATCCCTTTACCCTTTTCTTCTCCCTCATTCACTGTCACTTCAACTCTCCATGTTCCCTTCTTTCTGGTACCTGTCAGTCATTTTCTCTTTTCTCTCATTCTTTTTCTGTTCATCGTTCCTTCATACTTTTAGTATTTCCCATCCTTCCTTTTGCTGTTTCTTTCTTCACTTCCTTCAACATACACCTGTTTTCTCTTCCCCCCACCCTTACCCTACACTCTGTTCCCTTCATTTCGTGCCTACCTTACTCTCCTCTGTTTACTCAATTGCTATCCTATCTTCATCATCTCCTTTCTTTCCTCCATAGCATTCCTCTCTCCCCTCCTACCTCTTTCCTTTACTTCCCGTGCTTCCTCTCGTTCTCTCCCCCTCCCTCTCTTTTCATCCCGTCAGCTCTCCCAGACACCTTTCCCTTCTGTCCTTTCTCCCCCTTCAAGCCCCATTTCCGCTGTTTCTCTTCGCATTTCTCATCATCACTTCCTCACCTTTTACTTTGCTCTTTTCTTTCCCTCACATCCACCTTCTCTCGTTCCCATCCCCTCCCTTCTCCCCGTCACCTATCCCTTTCGCCTTTCTATTCCCCTTCCTATCACTCCTCTTCCCTTGTTCTCTCCCGCCCCTCCATCTCCTTCCCCCGACTTGAGTGCATGACCATTACCCATGCAATCAGTTCATAATTACACAAGTGGTCGGCGGTCGGGTCGGGACTGGACTGGTCGGGTCGTGAGGGCGCCACATCACTCGCCCTCCCTAATCAAAAGTCGGGCAGATTTGCGTGATGGGAATGTAAGGAGGTTTGGCATCGTGTAGGCGGGAGTGTAAGATTTTGCTGTTCCTGGTTTTCTGTATTTTTTTATTTTTTTATTTTTGTTTTACTGGCGAAAGTTTTGTATCAAAGTCATCGTGAAATTATAACTTGGTCTTGTTTGTGACTGAGTTGCACGTAGCCAGGACTTAACCCCCTTTTTTTTACTTGACATTCGACGGTATTCTCTCTCTCTCTCTCTCTCTCTCTCTCTCTCTCTCTCTCTCTCTCTTTCTAAAGAAGCCCGTTTCTAAGGTCCACTAGTCCTTATAGCTGGCGACACATCAACAGAGTGCTTATCCTCTAGTGTCAGGACTCCATATTATAATTACAAATCATAATAGATAGATAGATAAATAGAAAGATAGACAGACAGATAGAAGCAGCAAGTCAGATGATGAGATAGGTATTGTGTCTGCGAGAATCGAGCAGTGCTAAACATGCTTGCACACTCTAACTCAAGGAATGCTTTATGGGCACACGACAGCGCCTTGTGACCATACACACACATACACACATACTCACACACAGGTTTCTAGAACATTTCAACAACAGTGTAACACACGTGACACGACCCCTGCTACACCAGAATTTAGGAAGCAGAGCTCAGAAAGAGGCTAGCCATAGAACCGACAGGTAGTAGGGAGAAGAGCCTAGCAACATGGGCGAGAGGGTGGAAGAGAGAGAGACACACAGGGAGAGAGAGAGACAGGGAGGCTAGCTCGCGGGACTCTATGCTTCACTCGTGTGTGAGAGACTTTGTTAATATTTCCAAGACAAATAAAAATAGTCCCATACTCATCTTTACCTTTCCTGTCAAGTCATGACAAAAGGGAACGAAGATTATCTACTTGCAAAACTACTCAAGTATAACAACCGCTCGTCCACGAGTCTAATATATGTATAACATAATCAACAAAACTCCACTACAAGAAGCTACAAAGCTATTGTGAGACTACAGCCCTCACCTGTCACCTGGGCACAAATATCCACCTGCCCTGTTGTGGCACACTTTAGATTTCACCTGCAGACCCTATGTTGTGATAAATACTGGGCTGACTGCTTGACGTATCGGTGTGGCCATCAGGAAGACTAAAGAACATGGTGGTATCGAAATCAAATCCACAGCCACTTTCCTGCAAAGAGCCAGAATAGAAAACGAGACCACAGATTCCCCCTGCATTACTGTCCCCACCACCACCATCACCACCACCACCACCAACAACAACAACAACAACAACAACAACGCCACCATCTCCCCACCCAGCTGTTTACAAGAGCTATGCCACGAACTACGGACATAAAGTAGAGAGTTTTAGCCTACGGGGTATAGCAGAAAAATTTGAAACCTTGAAGTATATAATTTATATGAACGTATGTATGGCCCAGGTCACCCCACAGTGTCAAGATGTTAGTATATGATGTAGAAATTTGGACGATACGGGTATTTATGCTACAGACCTTCAAAAGATAGATAGAGAGAGAGAGAGAGAGAGAGAGAGAGAGAGAGAATTCTTTGTCTTTGTGTATATTTTGCTTGTGTGTGTGTGTGTGTGTGTGTGTGTGTGTGTGTGTGTGTGTGTGTGTGTGTTACAGGGAGAGAGAGAGAGAGAGAGAGAGAGAGAGAGAGAGTCTTAGTTTATAATTGCTTGTGTGTGTGTGTGTGTGTGTGTGTGTGTGTGTGTGTGTGTGAGAGAGAGAGAGAGAGATTCGTTGTGTATATTTGCTTGTGTGTGTGTGTGTGTGTGTGTGTTTGGTGTATGTGTGTGTGTGTGTGTGTGTGTGTGTGTGTGTGTGTGTGTGTGTGTGTGTGTGTGTGTGTGTGCGCGCACACATGCATATATGCATGTGTTTGTGTGTGCGTGTTTATGTGTGTGAGCGTGTTCGCATAATGATTTT
The DNA here is from genome assembly GCF_032717465.1 of Coenobita brevimanus. Lineage (NCBI taxonomy): Eukaryota > Metazoa > Arthropoda > Malacostraca > Decapoda > Coenobitidae > Coenobita > Coenobita brevimanus. The sequence continues at coordinate 41,927,212 of NC_137024.1, read as the reverse complement.
GGGCATTATATTTTTATTGCAGTAAATGATATATTAATGAGGGAGAATTAACCGGCCACTTGTGTAATATCCTCGCACACTTAAGTCTTTCCACCTCTTAGCACTCTGCACTTGTATCTCTCCACACCCTGCTATCTCTCCACCAGTTGACGCTCCCTTTATATCTCCACCCGTGATATCTCCTCACTCGCTCAGAAATAAAAATATAGGTAGTAGTAGTAGTAGTTGTTCCCTAGGCAGTCTGGCCGAACAGCCCCGAGTCCCTTAGGAAGGCCATGGCAGAGACCGGGCTTTCTCACAGAACTCTCAAAATATAGGTTTAAAAGCAAGGGGGCAATTATCCAGCCTTAAGGATTCATCATGGCACAAAAAAAGCACTTGCTAATGTAGGACCCAGTGGAGATCCCATTGCCACACTGTCTCCACATGGCCCTATATTAGCAAATGCTTTTCAGTGCCGTTATGAATCCTTATGGCTGGATAATTGCCCCCCTTGTTTTTAAGCCTGTATTTTATTGAAGATATATTGACGACACGTTTCTTGAACTCAAATCATCAGAACATGTCCCTCTTCCATATATCTCACCACCCCAACTATGTCTTTCCACTCTAGATGCCACCCCCCTCCCCTCATATCTCTCCACCTTTAATCTCTCTCCACCCACAGACGTCTTGAGGCTTCACCAGGGTTAAACATTAAATTCCGTGCCATTAACAAGAACAAAAATGGTTACAATTTAGGGCACCGTCAGAGGATTAGTGGGATCTGCAAATGCAAAGCTTCAGTGGCACCCCTCTTGTTTGCAATATCACTTTTCATTTTTAAAGTTGTTGAGGAAAAACAGTAAAATGTTTTCTAGGTCAGTAGTGTGACATCTCATTTCAGTAGTGCATTTGTGATATTTGAGAGAGAGAGAGAGAGAGAGAGAGAGAGAGAGAGAGAGAGAGAGAGAGGAGAATCGTTACTAGGTTGCGTCAGAAATCTCTGGAGACATTTTTCTTCCGGGGCTAACCCCTTACAAACAGACAGATTTGCATAACTGTTAATTCCTTCAATCCAATGGCGTTTTTTTTTGTTTTTTTTTCATTCTTATTACCTTCAGACGATTTTATTCAGCTAGAGTACCAAAGCAGTCAGTAGGTTAATGAAGGCTGTGTAAACCCCTCCAGGTCGAAAAATATTTTCCTAAGGTTATCGTTTGGAGATGGCAAAAACAAAAACATAAAATGCGTCGCTGATTTGAAGGAGCTGTTACTTCCATGGCGGGGCGAAGATAACTTGTCTCTTTTAACTAATAATTGATTTTGTAGGACTAGCCTGAGACATGGCACCATTTTTGCACTCCCCTTGGAAATATATTGCACTCTCCTTGAAACATTTTGCACTCCCCTTGGAAACATTTTGCACTCCCCTTGGAAACATTTTGCACTCCCCTTGGAAACATTTTGCACTCCCCTTGGAAACATTTTGCACTCCCCTTGGAAACATTTTGCACTCCCCTTTCCTCGTCCTCCCCTGCATAAACACGCCACAGTTACGATGGGCAAATTAGTCGTCGTTTATTAGTGCAGCCCGGGTTGTTAGTGGCTCCAGTGTGACGTGGCCAATTACAGTTTACCTTGCTGCAGAAAAAAATGTGTCAGCTGAGCATTGAAACCAGCTTACTTTGCCCTTAACTGTGACCTTTTATTTCAGACGTTGATGAAATGCGGTCTCTATCAATCCCTTCAGTACGATGACGCTGGGTTTAGTTTGTTACTGATATCGACTTTTTTTTTTTATCATAGGGAAGATCTCATGGTGAAAATATTTAAAAGCCAATTTTCATTAACACCATTTGAAAGTTTTTTTTTTTTTCTTATTAATTTCTTGTTACTTCCAAACTATTTTATTAAGTTTAAGAGTGACTTGTCGCAGGGAAAGAGTTAAAATGAGAATCTTATAATATCCCTTGTATGAATGACGTCACTTTTATTCTGCATGGTAATACGAAATGTTTACTGAAATAAGGAAGCAAGATTATATTCCCCTTGCTTTTTCGGTAACATATTTCATACTACCGCCAGACGGTTTTATTCAGCCTCGGAATTATAAAGCTCTTAATCAGCAACAGCAGCAAGGTGTGATTCCCGGCTAATTAACTCTTGCTAACACCCATTTTTTTTTTCTTTAGGTTACGAAACAAAACCAGAGTTCGAGGAATCAAGCCAGCGATGCTCCCACGCTTCTTCACCTTTTTCGAAACCCTTTGGCTCGTATTCTTGTTGGTTAAGGAGGCTCCCTAACACCTCTTCCTTAGTGATTTATTTTTGGAGATAGCTGATCAGTATAATTTTGCACGTCATCTATTCGGAATATGTCAACATTAGCAAGTGACACACAAGAGGGTGGTAGGGTGCAATCAGCAACATAAATCGCTTAGGAAGACGTGTTAGGGAGCTTCCTTTACCGACGAAAGCCTTTGTCATTGCTACCACCTGAGAGTTTTACTCGGGCCATGTAATAAAGACAGGGTTCTTAACTCCTTTAATACAGGAGAGTCTTTATGTTACTTTACTTTTGCCGCTGTTAGATTATATTTAGCTTAGAAATGGCCCCCAATAGTGAAGAAGTTAGTGACTAACGAGAGAGAGAGAGAGAGAGAGAGAGAGAGAGAGAGAGAGAGAGAGAGAGAGAGAGAGAGTCAACGAATGTTTGAAGAAGTGAGTATGTACAACCTTTTCATTTCTAAACTGGTTCCAAAATTTGTCCAGAGCTGATTGAAATCTTCAAGAGAGAGCAAGAACATAATATGGAAAGAATGCGATCGTAATGAAGGAACCCCTTAAATCTCTCTCTCTCTCTCTCTCTCTCTCTCTTTCATTGTCGCGCCGATCCTGTTCTCTTTAGGCGACGTGACCTTTGACCTTTGCGTGTGCAGTCAGTGTAGTGAGCACGGGCAGAACTAAATCGTGTGGATGGAGAGAGAGAGAGAGAGAGAGAGAGAGAGAGAGAGAGAGAGAGAGAGAGAGAGAGAGAGAGTTTTTTACTGTGTGTGTGTGTGTGTGTGTGTGTGTGTGTGTGTGTGTGTGTGTGTGTGTGTGCGCGCGCGCGCGCGCATAAAAACCATGTTTATTTTGCAAGCCATATGTAAACACAGGCACATGGTCAACACGTGACCTCAACCATAAATATTTACATCCCAGTGCGAAGCTTTCTTTCCACAAATACGAATGATAATTATGCCAAAATAAATTAGTTTCAGTGTAGATATAAATTTACCCGCCCTGTGATACTACATTATTCTGTTCCCTTAAAACTGAATTCATATACGTATTTGACGATTATATTCATATAAATAGTTAAAGCTTTTGTCACTTCCTATAATCGTGATGAAACTAATATGCTTTGAATATAATACCAATGGTATGTAGTGAATATACTCTTTTGTTTTGAAGGGATAGATTTTCAGTTATAATTAAATCAGGATCACATACATCATTCTGGCCTCTTCAGTCCGGTTACATTTTTATTATTCTTTTTCCTTTAATAAGCTTAGAAGAGATTTATCGAATTGGAGGAGTTATTTTCATTAATATTTTCAGTAACAGATTTTTCCTATAGGTCAGTTGTAATCGCTTGATGGTCCAGTGATTGAAAATAAACAAAAAAGAAAAAGAAAAAATGCATTACAAAGATGACGGGTTAAGCTCTTCAGGACGATGAGGTTCTTTTAATTTTTTCTGCTGCCAGACGATTTTATTCAGCCGTTGGGAGGTTTCTGATGTCCCGGGGATTGATTGACATGCTTCCTAAACTCCTTATGACAAGACGCCTCATCGTAAGCTCAGTTAAATCGTCTGGAGGCAATAATATCAAAGTCATTATCGTAGTGAAGAGTTTTAGTAAATCATAAACTCCTTTATCCTATACATACCACATTTCCATCATCATCATCATCATCATCATCATCATCATCATCATCATCTTCATATTCGTCGTCGTCGTTGTCGTTATGACCATCATCATCATCATCATCATCATCATCATCATCCTTATCGTGTTCGTCGTCGTCGTCGAAGTTATTAAAATGAGTAAAAAAAATAAATAAATAAAAATGAAAAAATAACCTTAATTTTTGCTAGCAGTGCCATTTGTCACGACGAAATATGTTACCAAATAAAACAATAATTTTTACGATACATATGCACAAAATTATGGTCTGAAAATTGTCCAAAAAATTATAAAACTAAATATTACAGTTTCTCTCTCTCTCTCTCTCTCTCTCTCTCTCTCTCTCTCTCTCTCTCTCTCTTTTGAGAATCTGATCTTTCCACTGATCATTATGCATCCTGGAACTCTGACCAACTTTTTTAGGGGAAAAGTTAGAGGGGTGGTGGATGAGAGAGAGAGAGAGAGAGAGAGAGAGAGAGAGATCTGGCCTGTGAGAAGATATGAAGATTGAGTATTGGGAAAGGTTTGTGTGTGTGTGTGTGTGTGTGTGTGTGTGTGTGTGTGTGTGTGTGTGTGTGAGAGAGAGAGAGAGAGAGAGAGAGAGAGAGAGAGAGAGAGGGGGGATCTGACCTGTGGGAAGATATGAAGATTGAGTATTGGGAAAGGTTTGTGTGTGTGTGTGTGAGAGAGAGAGAGAGAGAGAGAGAGAGAGAGTGTATGTTGGTTCGATTTGTACGAAAATTATAGTGTATTTATTCATGTACTTATGAATGTATGCAAGTATGTGTATGTATGAGTGTTTGCGTACGTGTATCCTTTTTTCATCATCATCATCGTCGTCCACATCATCATCATTATCATCATCATCATCATTATCATCATCGTCGTAGTCGTCGTCGTTGCCACCTTAATTCGCTCTTGGCTCTTTGTTTTGTTTGTTGATGCATATGATTAAGGTATATAAAGATGGGTCTGTCTTTACTTACCCATCTTTATTCATCCCCGGCCTGCTTTGTGTTTGTCTGTCTGCTTTTTTTACATTCTAAGTTATATTGCTTTGGTTTATTTCAAGGTGTCGTTACTGCATAAAGAGACAGAAATACTTAGAGATCTTTGTTTTGTTCAGGCTGCCCCTCACATGATGCGGTGTTGGGCAAGAAGTAGATGGAGACAGGCAGGTAGATGTACAGATAGATAAGCAGATAGAGAAGATCGATTTACTTAAAATGAATGGCTGCCATAGATGGAAATGCATAGAGGCGTGTTTGTGTTGCATACCGTGGGTGAACTTAGGGGTAAAACGTCAGCCAGGTGATAGATAGAAGATAGATAGAGAGAGATTTGACTAAGTAGATAAATGGTTGAGTAGATGCAAACATACATATTATAATAACATACAGAGATAAACAGATATACGCTTTATCGTTATACAAACATTTATATATATATTGATAGTTAGATATTGTATAAACAGAAGCAAAGATAAACGGACAGACCAGCAAGATCATTACGGACCCAGATATTTGAACCTTGCAGAAGTTGTCCCCTCCATGGAAAGAAAAAAAAAACGAAAAAAGTAAAACTGAAAACAAAAGCTGGTCGTATGAGAAGATATCGGTAGTTAGATCATTTTGTTCTTAATCCAGCTTTATTGTCCCTACTTAGCAAGGATTCCAAATACCACGATACTGGTTCGCTTTATACAGTGTCTCCTGCCTCATCTCAGTTTTAATCTTGGTGTTCCTCTCTGTATGCTCTTGATCGTCTCACTTATATTTGTCTCAGTTGATTCACACCTCCCTCATAACCCCTGCTTTACCCCATCTCTTTCCCTTCCTCTTCTGTCCTATCATCCCAGTCATATTTGTCCCTACTTATCAAGGATTCCTCTAACCCCAACACATCACCCTTCTCAGCATTTGAACTTAAGTTTTATTTCTCCAGTTCTCCCTTCATTTTCTTTTCCATCCATACCCTCGCAGTCATTCTCTCTCTCTCTCTCTCTCTCTCTCTCTCTCTCTCTCTCTCTCTCTCTCTCTCTCTCTCCCCCCCCAAATGATAGAATCTTCACAGTTCAGTCACAATCCCCTATTCGTGTTAAGTGGCAGATTCAGCCCAAACATAAGGGGGGAGGGTCATCGAACTGAAAGGGTTAATAGTGATCAAGGGAGTATTGTGATAAGAGGGAAACGTGTTATGGATATGGACAGCGTGTTTGTAATGAAGAGGGGTGCAACTACCCGTGCGCATGTGTGTGTGTGTGTGTGTGTGAGAGAGAGAGGGGGGGGGGATGCTGCCTTTCCCTCCCTACAGCCGGCCTAGTTTGTGATCATAAATATATCCTAATGAGACATATATTTGGCTTGAAGCAGAACCATCCGTCTCACTCGAACCTGCTACATGTGTGAGTTGCAGGCGATCACTCCACCGTCATACCGTACAAGCCACCGCCTCGCCAAGAAGGTGGGTGGGTGGGGATCAGTTCATATTCCCTATAATTAATGGGTACGGACAGGTGAGAGAGAGAGAGAGAGAGAGAGAAGTTGTTTATCTGTGTGTGTGCATAAATTTGAGCGAATAGGTGATCAGATGTATAAGTGTGTATGTGTGTGTGTGTGTGTTTGTTTGTGTGTGTAAGTAAACGAGTGGATGTAAAAGTATATTTGTATGTATGTATAAAGAAGCATATGTGTGCTTGGTGTGTCAACGGTGTGAGTGACGGGCCATAAAAGCTCACACCATATTTTGCAGGTGTCATTAACGCACCTGTTGAGCCGCGGGTGATGAGTGTACCCAGCTGAGAAGTGTAGGAGGGATGTGTAGGGGTGTGCAGGGTGCATGGAGGGGGTGTAGGTGCTTACAGGGTCGCCACAAGAAGAGTATTGCAGATTTAGATTTAATATGCCGTGTCCGGATGTCTCGTAACTTTTTCACTATGATGGCCTTAATTTTTACCTCCGCCAATGTTTGTCTCTTTCTGTGTCTTTGTACGAGATATATCAGAAAGTTGTTTTCGATTTTCAGTGAATTATTGTGGATATGTGGGCAGTGGGTCAAAGAAGAGTTTCTTGGATTTTGTGGTGGATCCGGGTCCGGGTGCAGGAATAAGTCATATATTTTACTGGCATTGGGGAGGGCTGCGCTCTCTTGAGATTGTGTAACAGGGCAGACGAAGACCGTAAAATTAATTGATTTGTGAAACCATAAGTGCTTGTCTGGCAGGAAAAGCAGTTGCAGCAGTAGATCATAAATTTGGGGGGGGGAGGGAGAGTGTGGGCGAAGGTATGCGCACTGTGACACTTTCTAGAGTTATTCTTACAGCTGCCAGACGAGTATGTTTACTGAGCTTTGGGAGAACCCTCGTACTAAAAGAGTTCAGTCCGTTAATCTGTAAGGTCAGTCTGCTTGTTATGGAGATAAGATAAAAAGTTGAAGCGTACAGAACAGTGTCTTGCAAATATACAGCCATAATTGCGTTTCGAACTTAATCAAAAAAAGGGAAGGGAAGCCTCAGATTTTGACGAAAAGTTTACGGACCGTGTGAAGTTATGGAATATGATAGGCGGCCTTCCAAATACTGAATGCAGTCAATCAGCGATGCATAAATGTCAGAAGCAATGAATATCTATCACATGTTTCAGAAATTAGCATGTTTGTAGGACACTTAAAATATAGACTCATATGTTCTGGCCAATTAAAACACCTGATATTTGGGCCCCATTATTCTTGACAAATTAAGAACGTATAAAAAGTAAGCCTCGTTGTTCAAGATACACCTTAATTTTGGACTCCCCTTTCTGTACCCAATTTGGACATCTATCGTTGGACATGGACACAGCATTTAAGTCTGACACAACTGAAATTTTGGAAGTGAACGTGATGGTGTTGAATGTACAAGAATGCCGACATGTGTAATGAAAAATACCTTAAGGAGAGAAGTCTTTACCTGTTCCATATAAGCTGTTTTTTTGAATATGTTAGTAGTGAACGACTCTCTCTCTCTCTCTCTCTCTCTCTCTCTCTCTCTCTCTCTCTCATGACTCACAAACACCCTTCATTCTATATATATCGCCATCTCCTCACCTCTTTCACCTTATCAATCCCCTTCATGTTATATCCGTAAGCTTGGGTGGAGAAGAAAGTGGAGGAAGGAGGGGGGACTATATGATCTCTCTCTCTCTCTCTCTGCATCATTAGGCATTTGGCAACCACGCAAAGCTATCTGGTTTCGCTTCATCCTGGTTTAGCCCTTTTCATCTTTCCTCGATTTTTTTTTTTTTTTTTTTTTTTTCATTTTTTGGTGGTTTCGCCTTTTATGTTTTTCGTTTGTTTATTGGATTTTAGTTTTAGTCATGCCTGGTTATCGCTTTTCATCTTTCTCTTTCCTTGATTATATTTTTCTTTTTTTATTAATCGTTTCCTGTTGGTTTTTCGTTTGTCTATTGTTTCCCTCTGTCTTTTTCACTTTTGTTTATTGAATCCTTAATTTTGCTGGTTTATCCCTTTTCATCTTTTTCTTTTCATGCTATTTTTTCTTTTGTCATTTTTCTTTGTCTTTCCCTTCACCCACGAAAATTCAGCCCCATTGAACATCGATGTCCACATTGTAAAGTCCCGTATCGATCCAGCATCCATGTCTTATCTCGTGTGTGAATTACGCTTGTCTACACAGGACCCCAGCCTTAATCAGTACAAACATGAAAAAGCACACACACACACACACACACACACACACACACACACACACACACACACACACACACACACACACAAAGTCCTAGGATTATTAACATGATAACCGAATGCACAAAGACGACCAATATATACTACTTACGTCAGGAAGCAAAAATTCTTCCACTCAAAGGTGACAATGAGAGGTACATAGTTCATCGCATCAGCTCAAGACCCATCCCACCTTTGTATCTTCATGTTGCTTCCCCTCCTCTACAAAGTAACGAAAAACGGACAGCCACCCAGTACACAGAGTATCTCAGGAACATACCTTGTCCACATTACACTTATTCCATAGACACACAGCCACCGCAGCCATCCAAACCATTCAACCAAATACTATCCTTCATAACCTCCTCATGACATCCACCCCTCAGATACTACCTTACTCAGAGAAACACGAGTACACTTAGCCAGACTGCAATGCCATCACAAAATACACCCCACAAACAGTCTGATATATCCACACTTTAATGCAGATCCCCACATCACAAATACACTCCACCTCATTCACCACACTATCACAACACAGACAGTTCTTCAACATAACGTCAACAAAAGACCTCAGGAAGTACAGACCGTCCATCAACGTAATCTCAACAAAAGACCTCTGGAAGTGATGGTTGAAGTGACCTGTTTCCTGCATTCCTCCGGGTTCAGTCCAGATGAACCTACTGTAGAGTTACAACAACGACAAAAGCAACAGTTACCGTTAAAGAATTATTTACTTCGTCTCGGAACTGTGTGGAAACCAAATGACATCATACTATAATTAGCCCTTTCATGGTCGGGACAGCTCAAGTATTCTATTCCAGGTAACACAAGAACATTTTATACAGGTGACAGTGAGTCATAGGATCCTGAGTGTGAATACTGTCACCTTTTATCTTATGGTCGGGAAGATTCTAATATTCAGTTCTAGTTAACGCCAGACGATCATATTTAGCTACGAGTGAATCATAAGCAAGTTAGAAGAATTGATGCATCTCTGTTCACTCTCCTGACTCCAAGACGCGTAAAAGTGTTGCTGACCTCAACTGTACATGCTCCAGGTTGCTCTTATCCCCCTCATCACAACTTCGTACCCAGCACCTTAACTTTTTTACGACCACAACCACCTGACGTCATTCTTGGGGCAGCCACACGATTTGACCTGACGCGGCTGAAATCTCTCATATTGAAGAAGTTAGCAGGATCGGCATCGGCATTATCGTCATCGTCGTCATCATCATTGTTATTATCGTCATATCATTGTTATCATCATCATCATCATCATCATCATTGTTTTGGCCCATGCCCTCGTTATCGTTACCGTTATCCTCATCATCATCCTGTTCCTTGTCCTTGTTATAGTTACCGTTATCATCATCATTATCATCATAGAACTCCTCCACTGCCTGACTAAAGCTCTGTAAGATCGCCATATGTTAGCAAAATTAAACAAAAAACGCATCGTGAGTCTGAATAGGTTTGCCCACTCATCTCTTTCCTTGCCTCGCTTCATCTCTGTCGTCATTACTCAACAGTCACTCCCTCACTGGCTCTTGTCCCTCATCAGTCACTGTAATATTTTCATTAGTACCCCCCCCCCATCCTTTTCAGTATTCTTAACACTTTCGAAACCTTTGCTGATCCTTTTCGCTTTTTACCTGTGGCGATGCCGTCAGGTCTATAAGTGGTATACCTGGGGGGATTCTTTTTTCTTCCTTCAAGGAAGGTTCGAATATCTGCTCTTGGAGAGCTCTGAGCGACGTTCTTGTGAAATACAAAGTTGCTTAACTTGAAAATTTCAGTTGATTTAACGTCAGCTGTTGCGTCAACTGATGTATCAGCAGACCACTAGGCGATTTTCAATTTCGGCCATAAGGAGGCATTTTAAGAGTCTTATGGAATACAGAGTTGCCCAGCCTGAAATTTTGAGTTGACTTGGCATGTCAGCTGTTGCATCAGCTGATGCACTTTTAAAAATTGGCTGGAATAGTTTCGCCGCAGGTCAGTGAAGATAGTCTCTTCTTGTTTCCTACCCTCTTCTGTCACATCCAATTCTTTCTTCGATTGTTTCCCGTATTGTATCAATTTAAGTTTCATTTTCTCTTTTGGACAGTTACTCTTTCCTTTTATATTTTCTTCCCTCCCCTTTTTCTCTCCTTCGCTTGTATTACACTACTTCAGCCCCCCTTCTCTTCCTTTTGTAGTTTCCTTCCATTATTTTCATTCCTTTCTTTCTACGGACAACTTCAATCACTTCTGTTATCCCCCCCTCCCGAAGATTTTCTTTTCTCTCTCTCTCTCTCTCTCTCTCTCTCTCTCTCTCTCTCTCTCTCTCTCTCTCTCTCTCTCTCTCTCTCTCTCTCTCTCTCACCGTGTCTTTTTTCTTAATCTCTCTTCATCCACCTGAAATCCCCTCCCTCTTTACGTAATATATCTTTTTCTTCCCAGTCCATGTCACCCTGTTTTACACCTCTTTTCATCCTCCTCCTTCATCCTTCTTTAATCCCTATCTCTCTCTTTTTTAGTACCCTGGTTTTATTACGGCATTCGTCTGATTATTTATCTTCATTATTTCCAACCCTTTTCATGCTCTTGTTCATTATTTTTCACTGTGTCCGTCTTTATTTTTCCTGTTTTCCTTTCCACAGTCTCCTTTTGCCAGATTCTGATCATGTATTATTTTTTTTCTCCTTTTCTGTTTCTCATCATTCTCTCTTCACCCTGTTCTCATCCCTTTTCATCTCCTTTTGCGTACGATGGCGTCTCCAGCGTTTATTTATTTTTTTTTAACCTTTATCTACGCCCTCGGCCGATGTCTCCCTCTTTAATAGTTCTTCCTGTCCCATTTCCTCCCCTCCCCCTCTTCCCGTACTCTCTCTCCCTCTTTGTAACCTATCACACCCTGTTTCATCCCCCTTTCTTATCTCCATCTTATTTTCATTGGCCTTTTTCTCGTACTTTCTTTCTCCATATTCATAATGTTTCTTCGTATCCCCCCTCCACTCCTTTCTGTATTGCCGATCTTCAGTTCTTTCCCTTTTCCCTATCACTTCCCCACAATCCATTACCCCCTCCCCATTCCCTCTAATTTCTTTCCCATTCCCTCTCCTCTCCTTCCTCATTCCCTCTCCTCTCCTTCCTCAGTCCTCTTATCCCCTTCCCCATTCCCTCTTATCCCCTCCCCATTCCTTTTCAACTCCGTTCCATTCTCTCTTATCCCTTCTCCATTCCTTCTCATCCCCCTTCCCTTTCCCTCTCATCCCCTCCCCAGTCCCTCATTACCCTTCTTCCTCGTTCCCAGTCCTCTTCATTTTGTCTTTATATCCCCATTTCCTTTTCCTCTTCACCTGGTCCTTCCCTGCCTTGTCCCCTCCCCTCTTACCCACCCAGTTCGTCCACGTATTCTCAGGTGTAATCCAACCCTTTCAGTATAATTAAGACTTTTTCCAGTTACGAAAGGACAGTTTTATTCATCTTAAGAAGGGGATCTGATAGGCTGCTGGGAGTGGTTAAATGTATGTCTTTATTTGTTTGTGTTATGTATTGTCTTCTCCCTGTTAGCTTAGTGTGCATGTGAATTAGACAGAGAGAGAGAGAGAGAGAGAGAGGGGGGGGGGATCCTTAAATTCATGCACTATCTGAAATACTGACCCGAGCAATATCAAGACTTATTGGTCAGAAAATAATGACCAAAGGATATTTTTGTCCTAATGATTGCCCGTCCCTAATACACCTTCAGTTACCAATTTACACCTACACTACGATGACGTCTTTTAGTTTGATCGTGCTTGCCTTAGTCAGACGATTTAGTAAAGCTACCTTGAGACGATTTTATTCATCTTAAGGAGACGAGCAGATGACGAGGGAAGGGTACGAAGCTTGACCCCTTCACTACGATGACGTCTTATATTGTTGATGGTTGCCATACTCAGACGATTTAATAAAGCTATTTTCAGACGATTTTATTCAGTTTAGGGAGATGGGCAGTTGACGAGGGACGGGAACGTGTGATAGCGCCTTTTATATTATTTATACCTGCCATCTTCAGACAATTTTATGCTGCTCAGGGAGACATTTAGACCTGGAAGGGTTAGAATTAACTTCCATCATCGCCCTCCTCACTTGTGTGTGTGTGTGTGTGTTTTTTTTTTTAATAAGTACAACAAATGCTGGAGTTAAGGAACACAGTGGAGACCAGACCGATTGAGTTGATTGTCTAACCGATATTTTTATTTATGTAGTTTATTTTTTTATTTATTCATTTATTTTTATTCATTTAGGTTGCTCTTACAGTATATTGTATTCCTCCCCTGGCAGAGAGTAGTCAGCCCGTTCCCTTAGGCCCAACATTCCTCGTACATACCGACAGATATCTGACTACAACCGAACAGATGTCGTCAGTCAGCCTCACATGCCACCCTCAGCAGAGCCAAGGAGAGATGGATGGATGTGTGAAGGGAGTCATGAATGACATAAGAGTACCCTTTGAAGTACAAATCAAAGGGTTAGAAAAAAAAAAATGTTTACTGTTGTGCTGCTGTGGACATTATGCTCCCGTTACTCTAGCGTGGCCTAAAATTACGCTCTGTCCTTCTTGAATGCTGAGTTGTAATACTAGGTTGACACTATGCCTAAAATCACCATCTTTCCATCTTGAATGCTGAGTTGTTGCAATAGATTGACACTTGAAGATGATGCTTGCCATGAACATATGTTGTGGAAAGGATGTAGAGCCATAGTATCATCTCATTCTGCAATTGAGGGCGAAAATCTGGGCCAAATTAGAGTGAAATGATTTTAGTTTGCACTGGTATTTCATTGAGGATAATACCAGGAGATTTTCCTTAGCCTGGAGTCATGTAATTTAGCCCCTATTAAAGTTTGTCAAAAAGTATGAACTCTCTCTCTCTCTCTCTCTCTCTCTCTCTCTCTCTCTCTCTCTCTCTCTCTCTCTCTCTCTCTCTCTCTCTCTCTCTCTCTCTCAAAATAGCCTAAAACATGCCACCACTCACTCTTCCTTCATCACAATTACCATCACAGCAAACGTCAGTAAAAAGCTCCATGTGGCTGCGTTTAAGGTATTCACAGCGTCATCACCCCAGCAGACGCTTTCATCACGAATCACCATAATTGCCATCAGTTTCTACGTGTCAACAAGTGGGTTGGTGGAGGGTTGGTGCCCCTCCCTGTAAAACAACTAACTCGTGTCAAATGGCCACCCTTTACGGGATTATGGTGTCTGGCAATAGATAGATAGATAGATTCACCACCACCACCTCAACTACCACAAGTGACCTACCACCGAAATTATAGAACTACCACCAGAAGCATACACTACCACCATCATCGCCACCACAGCTACCATCACTACCACCAAGCATTTTCTAGTACCATCATCACCACTACTACCACTAACACCACAACAATAAACAACAGCGTTCTTTTCTACCACCACCACCATCACAGTGACTACCACAACACCAAAACAATCAACAACTGCATTCTCCACCACCACCACTGTTTCCACCCTAACCACATCAGAGTCACCACCAGCCCAGCCACAACAGGCCATAAACCGGCTACAAATATATACACACAAATATAATAGGAGAATCACAAGGCCAAGTATCAGAGTGGGATGTTTGTGAGAAGTGGAGATGCAGGGATTGGGAGGTAAAATGTGAAAAATTGTAAGTTAAAAATAGAGAGAGAGAGAGAGAGACTTAAATCGCCCAGTCTTTAAGGTCAGTAGCTACCATTGCCATATTTACGAGTAATAAATAAATCAAAAAGACCTTCATAATCTTAGGCTAAATCTTATCGTACTCCTGAATCTACACCTGGCAAGCCAAAATCTGTCTCATAAAGTATCGGACCAGTTTTTGTCAGCGTTTGGCACACCTACCACTTTGAGTCGTCCGGTAACCGTGGTCTTCTTGCCTTGTGTTTCCTGGCTGCATTTGCGTTTGTGTATGTAGCGTTGTGTACTCTGTTTTAATTTACCTGTCATGTCCAAGATACCTGCCCCTTTGCCACCGACGTTATAGGCCAACTTAGACGTCTTGATGAACATAAGCTACGTCGTTTTGAACTCCTCGGTACATGTCTCAGTACTGTCTTACTCCTTTGCCTTGGATGTAATGGTGGCAGTGGTAGGGATGAGTCAGTCAGTCTAAGAATCAGTACTTTTTGTTTGGTAATATGAATACAGAGCGAAATTCCGAATGAAACATTTCTTTTTACTAGTGGAAAAGGTACAAAATTACATATTAAAGAGTACCATAGAATACTGTACCTGTAGTTTATTCATATATGAGAAATAATGGTATGGATATAAATAGAGGAAAGAAAAAAAATGACCGCAATAAAAACTGATAAAGTATACTTGTAGGTGTAGCAAAGAACAAAATAATCTTAGAAAAATTCAGGTAAAATATATATATGATATGGAGGTAATATTCCTGTTGACATAGCACTTTAAGAGCGGTAGTGCTGGTAGTGCTGATGGTGATAGCGGTGGCGATAACAGTGATGGTTGTAATAGTAGACAAGCGTTCAAAATGTAGTAATAGACAAGCTTTAAAAAATGGCTTCACCCAGCAGGCCCCTATTACGACATTCAGTAAATAAATAACAAGGAAGATATTTTTTGTTAATGATTGAGACCTATGGGTTAAGAAATAGGATCCCTCGGCCTCATTAGTTTCCTCTTCATTCTTTTTTATTTTTCTTTTTTTTTTAAGAATTTAATTGGCCCCTTTTTTCTGCTATATGTCAGTGCTCTCTCTCTCTCTCTCTCTCTCTCTCTCTCTCTCTCTCTCTCTCTCTCTCTCTCTCTCACACACACACACACACACACACACGCACAATCAATAATTTCCCTTCCCTTTCCTCCCCACCACCATAATCATTCTCGTCTCTTAAAATTCTCCCATCCTCCCACCTTCCCCTCCCTTCCTTCATCCTCTCCCTCCCTCTCCCTTCCCTCATTCTGCCCCTCCCTCTCCCTTCCTTCATCCTTCCCCTCCCCAATCCCCCTACTCACCACCACCACGGCCGTTTTATCGTTCTCGTACCTCAAGCCTTTTTCCCTTCCACCCTCCTGTCCCACCCCTCCCCTTCATCCCCGGCCCTTCGCCCTCCCCATCTCTTTCCATCCCACCCCTCTTCCATTCACCCCTTCCCCCCTTCAATCCTTCCTCAAGCTACCATTTTTCTGTTCTTCCCATCCCATCCCCTTTCCCCATTCCATCCTCATCCTATCCCCCATCCCTCCTGTCCCATCCCCATCCCTTCCCTGTTCCATACACATTTCCTTATATCCTCCCCCATTCCCCGTCCCTTCCTCCCATCCATCACCTCTTTCCCTGTATCCTTATTTCCCCCATTTCAAATAATAAATTTTACCCATTCCTTTCCCCCATTCCACCTTATTGCCCCCGCCCCACGACCCTCTCAGCCCTCTCACCATCCTTATCCCCCATCCCTTCCCATTTCTTCATCTCAACCTCCCATCCCCATTCCCCATCCCCATCACCAGTATCCTTTCACCCATTCTCCATCCGTTTACCCATCCCCCGTCAGTGTCACCATCCATTCACAATTTTACACTCACCCTAACCTTGGAACGTCGCTCTTAATATAATGTCCCCTTTTTTGACCCTTCCACTCCCCTCACTTCCCCTCTCCATTTCCCCTTCCTTCCCCTCCCCTCCTCTCTTGGTACCTTGGTGTATTTTTATCTGATGGTCGGTCTGTGCTTGGAATGGTACTTATAATGGTGAGGGGGAAAAGTGGGTTAGTGAGCTGATAGGTAAGTGTGTAGGAGAAATGGGTAGGTTGGTAGGTGAGGGGGTGGTATGGTGGTAGGTTTGGAGGTTGGTTGGTTGGTTGGTAGGTTAAAGGGATGGCGGGTTGGTAGAAAGTTGGGTAGGTAGAGTGGTTATGTAGGAGTCAGGTAGGTTGATGGTGAAGTACGTAAATAGGTAGTTTAGTAGGAGGTATTGTTTGGTCGGTAGATTAGGTTTGAGGTAATTTAGTAGTTGGTAGACCGGTTAAATAGTAGATAGGTAGGTAGGTAAGTGAGTAGGTAGTCAGAGATACTTAAGGTGTTGGTTGGCCGACTAGTTTCTGGGTAAGTATAGTGGTTGATAGGAGGCAGGCAGGCAAGTAGGTAGGTAGTTAGGTAGATAGGAAGGTAAGTGGTTGGTTGGTTGTTAAACAGATAGATAGATAGATGGATATACGGCAAATAAGGCAGGCTAATTGGTTGCATGTTAGGTAGATTAGTAGGTAGGTAAGTAAGTTGCACGACTGATAGTAGATGAGCGGGTAGGTAGGGAGGCGATTGCATGAGTAGGTTTCTTGACTGACGTGAATGTAGGTAGACAAGTAAGTAGGTATGCAGGTAAGCTGATCAGGTAATAAGTCCACATAGGTAACTTAAATAGATAGGCAGGTAACTGATTTGATTTCTTCAGCTGGGGCGGTAGATAAATAAGTAGATTAAGCGGTACAGGTAGACAGGTGATTGCACAGGTAGACTAGGTGATTGCATAAGGGTAGATGGTAGTTAAGAGTGTTAATAATGTCCTGTCAAAGTTATCTTCCAAGGTAAATCTCTCGGTTAATTGACTGTTTATTTTTAAGCTCCCTCGTACACACACACACACACACACACACACACACACACACACACACACACACACACACACACACACACACACACACAGCCTCTGATTATGCTATTATTACTCTAGCCATCCTCATTCATCATTCATTCTCTCTCTCTCTCTCTCTCTCTCTCTCTCTCTCTCTCTCTCTCTCTCTCATTACATTTTAGAGAAGAAGGGCAAAGAAGTGAGAGGAAGAGAAAGAATATTAAGAAGTTGGTTGGAAAGAAGGGAGGAAGGAAGGAGGAAAGGGAGGGAAGGAGGGGGAGTTGTTTTATGGGAACGAGGGAGGGCGGGAGGGATAGGTGGGTCAGAGAGAGAGAGAAAAAAAATGACGAGAGTGAGTGGGAGGGAGGAAAGAAGAATGGAGAGAGAGAGAGAGAGAGAGAGAGGGGGGGGGAAGGAAGAGAGGGAGGGAGGCAGGCAGGCAGGGGGGGGGAGAAGGAAGAGATATAGGTAGGTAGTTAGGGAGGAGGGGATGGAGGAGATTTATTGCAAAGAAGGAAAAGTAAAGAAGATTATAAAAGAAGAAGAAGAGGAGGAGGAGGAGGAGGAGGAGGAGGAGAAGGAGGAGGATCCAGCATGAAGGAAGTTACGAGGTGTGACGGGAGGAGGTAAAAGTGTGGAAGGATATGAGAGAGAGAGAGAGAGAGAGAGAGAGAGAGAATATCTGACAAGAGAGGAAGGGAATGAAGGAGGAATAGTATGAGGGAAAATGGAGGGAAGGACAGCCAGTGGAGGGAGGGAGGAAGGGAAAGAGATGGAGAGAGATGAAGTGTGAGGGAAAGGGAGTTCGTGTAAGGAAGTGTGATTGAGTGGGAGGATGCGGGAGGGAAGGAGGGGAAGGAAAGAAGGTGTGGAGAGAGGGGGAGAGAATGGGAGTAAGGAAAGGATGGAGAGAATGGGAGTAAGGAAAGGATGGAGAGAGGGGACGATGGTGGGAGGAAGGAGGAAGGGATGGAGAGAAAGAGAGAGTGGGAGGAAGGAAGGAAGAGATGGAGAGAGGAAGAGAGTGGGAGGAAGGAATGAAGGGATGGAGAGAGGGAGAGAGTGAGAGGAAGGAAAGGATGGAGGGAAAGAATGAATGAAATTGTGAGGAAGGGATGGAAAGAGGGAAGGCACAAAAAGACGGAAGGGATTGAGAGGATGAGGAGAAATGTGAAGGAAGAAAGAATGGAGGAAGAGAGAGAAGTTTGAGGGGTGAAAAGTGGATAAGAAAGGGAAAACGGGAGGAAGGAAGAAACGTGAACGTATGAAGGAGTGAGAAGGAGAGAGAGCGTGTGATAAAGAGTGTGAGAGAGGGAAGGAGTGAGGTGTGAGTGAGGGGCTATGAGGAAGGAAGGAAAAGGCAGAAAGTGAGAACCGCCAGGAGGTGGAAGGGGGGAAGGAAAGATGTGAGAAAGAGAGCAACTGTGATCAAGATTTGAGTGAGAGGAATTGTATGGAAGGGAGGGAGGGAGGGAGCATGTGTGAGGGAGAGCTTGTGAGGGAGGGGAGGGGAGGGAGGGAGAGAGGGAGAGAGAGAGCGTAGCCACATCTCTCCCATACCTACGTCTGACCTCACCACGCGCACAGCATCTCTGGTGAGCCGCAGCAGAAGAAGAAGAGGTGGTGCGAGAGTTGGGAGAGAGAGAGAGAGAGAGAACGATAAAGAAGGGAAAAAAAGGAGAGGGAAGAAGAGAGTGCAGAGGGAAAGAAGAGAGAGTGCGAGAGGAGGGGAGAGGAGAGGAGGAAAAGAAAGTGCAAAGAGAAGAAAAGTTTGTGCGAGAGAGTGTGAGGAATAAAGGCGAAAGAGACGAAGAGGAAAAGTTGATATAGAAAATGAAAGAGAGAGAAGAAGAGGAAGAGGTGGAAGATGAAGAGGAGGTGGTGCGACAGTTCTGGGGCAAAAAGAGGGAGCATGGGGAGAAACGGAGAAGAGGAAGAGAGAGTGCGAGATAGAAAAGAACACGTAGAAAGGAAGGACGTGAGAAAACAGGTGAAGAAGAGAATGTGCGAGAAGGGATAATAAGGTGAGTGTGAAGGAAAAGATGTGTAAAATATATATATATATATATATATATATATATATATATATATATATATATACATATATAAAAAAAAGGGGTGTAAGAAGGAAAGATGAGGTAGAAATGGAAGAAGAGACAGTGCGAGAAGAAGAGGAAGTGCGAGATGGAGTGCAGAGTTATAGAAGAGACTGGAGGGAAGAAACAGACGAAAAGAAATGAAGAAGGAAATAAGAGAAGTAATGCGAGAGGGAAAGTGAAAAAAAAAAAGAAGAAAGCAAAGAGAAAATCGAGGTTCAAGTGACGAAAAGAAAGTGAAAGGAGAAGAAGAAGAAAACGAAGTGGAAGAGGAGGAAGTGTGAGGAAGAAAACTAAAGCAGAAAAAGAGTAAGCGGAGAAACATGAGGAAACGAGGAAGAACGAGAGGGAAGGTGGGGACCGAAAAGAGAGTTCAAGGAGGAAATGGAGAAGAGAAAATGCGAGAGAGAACAAAAGATGAAGTGTGAGAAGAGAAACGTGGAAAAATTATGTATTAAAAAAAAGAGAAGATAATTTAAAATGGATGATAAGCTTTACACCGTCTTCTAAATTTTGGCATATAAAATAAATGATCTTTGTACACTGCCTTCACCCGACGGAACCTAGCCACCCCGACAACTTGTGTATCAGGTGAAAGTTACGAGGCTTCTATATTCCTTTTACGCTAACTTGGCCGAGATTTTTGTCCTTTAGTTGCCTATTATTTCACGTAGCTCAGAGATAGAAAAGAACAATGGTACGGCTCTTTATCCTTTCTATAGCACTTCTTCGTGACTAGTGCCATATTCGAGTGTTAACTTACTGTCACAACTCCGCATTGAAGATGGAGAGAGTGCTGTTTTAGGCCAAGTTAGAGTAAAACGAGTATACTTGCTGATTAAATCCATCCCCCAGTCTGATCCATACTTGGCGATCAAACGAGCTGAAGGTGGTTGAGGGTCTTCGCCAGGTTAAAACAAACGTACTGTTGTATTTAATGACTACCGTTTACAAATTAGTGATAACCTCATTACTGTGACTTAGTTTGTTGCTGTTTTTGTTTTAATCAGGCTATCAAGAGACGATTTTGCACGAATTTGAATTAAATGGTTCAGGAATTTCGTCAGGTTAGAACGAACTCGCTGTGGTATTCATTAACAATCTCATTCGAAATAATGATAAACGCTTCTCAACGATAACCTAAATATTTTTATTCCTTTTAATCAGGCTACCAGCAGACGATTTTCTACGATTCTGGTAACGTTATTAGTAAAGGGATATCAACTAAGGCGACAATAAACATCGCCTTTGCGTTCATGTGAAAAAAAAAAAAAAAAGTAATAATTGTCTGGTATTAGCAAGGAGAAAATATACAAAACGTCATGTTATTTATGGGATTAACCGCCCTACTTCGAAGTAAACTCGTGTTGGGGTAAATGAAAAATGAATAAAGGAATCATCGTACTGAAAGAGATAACTGAGATCATTTTTTATACCCCTTTACTACCCAAGATCACCCAGAAGCTGAATAAAGACGTTTAGAAGGCAGGAAAAGTAATAAGAAGTAACGGATAAAAGAACAGGAAAAAATACTTCGATGTTGAAATGTGATGTATTGACCGTGAATTATTTTGTTGTGATTTTTCTTTCTTTGAGTTTATTTTTTTCCAAAACCTCGACGCGCCAGACGATTTAGAGTTTAGCTTCTTAAATCAGTGTCTTTTTGTGGTCAGTTTGGAATTAGATGGTTAACTCATGTATTTTATTCCACCTAAAGCCAGACGATTAATTGAGCTGAGAGGAAATCATAGGAATGCTACTATAATTCTGTCGCCATTAACCCCGTCATGATCAGCGTAACTTTAGTATTTTTATTCCAGCTAAACCAGACGATTTTCTTCAGACGAGATTGAGTCATACGATGCCGGGAGTGTTGAGACCTTTGATAATAACGAAAAAAATAAACCAGTATATATATATTCCCTCCCCACCATAGTTCTCTGAATTGTGAAAAAGCATGATGAAAATTATGAAAACAAAAAAAAAAGCCAGAAATTACCAGGTTACCATTTTTTTGCGACGTTCTTTCCTTTCAATATGATGACTTATTGCATTACTTTTTTTATATTTTATGATTTTTATACTACAGTCTTGCTACCTCCAGACAAATTTACATTCAGCTTAGGAGAGTCACTAGAGTCGTTTGTTAGGGTCAGAATTAGAAGAGTCGTCTGTTAGTGCCGGAATTAGAAGAGTCGTCTGTTAGGGCCAGAATTAGAAGGGTCGTCTGTTAGTGCCGGAATTAGAAAGAGAAAGAGAGAATCCACATGAACTCCTGGGCTTTACGAGTTCCTCCTTCCAAGTCATTTAGCTCCTCTCATCCGCAGACGTATATATTTTTTTTCCACTAAATTATGACTACTTAACAGACGATTTCATTCAGCGGAGAGGAGAACTTTAGAACTGCAGAGGTTAGATTTAGCCTTCATGAAGACTCTCACTAATAAGGATTCTTCTCAAGCTTAGGAAAATCGTCTGGAGGTAGGAAGAATGCAGTGAAAAATACACCACTGGGTTGAAGGATATGAAATGGTTGCAGCAAGAAGAGATTATAAAAATAGTATTGCTGGTTTAGAAGAAATTGGTAGTGAGAGTTAAATATGGAAATGGGAAACATATGATGCTGAACATTTACACCTGAACATTAAGATACTGCGTTTAGAAGAAACACGAAAAATTCGTGAAAAAAGTCAAGAACATTTTTTTTAGTATGGAAGATCAAATAAAAAATAATACTGCCGTGACGTCTTCTTTGTTTTTATTCTTGCACCCACCAGACGATTGCCTTTTTTTTTTTTTTTTTTTTTTAAATACTTATGCAAACCTTCTGAAAGTGAAGGAATTTATGAAGGCTATATCTAACCTTTCCAGCTCGAAAAAGTCTCTCCAGTTTCGATTATAAATGTCTCGTAGATGAGAGAGTGGACGAAAAACAATGGCCTCGGGCTGAAGTGATTAAAGCCGAGAGGACGAAGGTGTATGCAGAACCTCAGTTTCTGACGGTCACCTGTGGAGCAGTTTTGAGGATTGGGTATGATTTAGCCTGCATGCCACATTATAGAGAGCGTTCAGCAGGGCGGCAAAGTAGCCAGACACACTTGACAAATCCCCCCCCAAAAAAAAAAAAATAAAATAAATAAATAAAAAACTTGCACAGACTGGTGGGTTTGACTGTTCCCTTGCGAGCCCCGTTTTAAAAGCGTGTTCATTCCCTCAGTCCGATGACTTATCTTCAGTTATATTCTTGCTACTTCAAGACGATTTGATTATACTTAGGGAAGATGTCTTGAAGCGAAGAAGTCATTGGAGGCGATATTTGACCACTCTAGCCTTAAAAATTGTTGAAATAATCTAACAGTCTAACAGTCCAAATAACAAGTCACAGATTCTTGCTCTCTCCAGACGATTTTGTTCAGCCAAAGGATTATGACTTGTAGCGACGGGGTTAACGAGTTTGAAAAATCACTCTTGAGCTACGTGAAGATAGCGAAATGAAATCTGTATTATAATGATCCGATCTCTGTATGTATGTTTGTTACCATAACACAGCAAAAACGACGCAACGTAGTGCAATTTTTGTTAGCTAAAGGTACCGTTAAAATGATCTAGCCTGAAGAATAAAACAATTTCCAGTTCAATCGGGCCACCGGTTCCCGAGTTATGACTTATTTTTGGCCTTGTGTTTATAATTTAGTATTTGCTTTTAATGGACGGGATGGATTCGTTCTTCGTCTGGCATTGAAATTACCAGTCTGACAGAAGAGAGAAAAGCGACGTGTTTGTTGCATTATCACTCTTTCGCCTCTCCCTCCTCCCTCCATGTACTCATAACATTGTATAGTGTAACGCTGTAGTAAAATTTAGTATAACTGCAAACACACTCTCTCTCTCTCTCTCTCTCTCTCTCTCTCTCTCTCTCTCTCTCTCTCTCTCAACGAGTGTCCCAGCAGAATAAAAATAAAGGAAAATTCCTCGCTTCGTCTCGGCCACGGCATGAGTAATTTTTCTGTTACCTTTCGAGTGAAAATACGATTTGACTTAATATTTAGCGAGTAAAAAATGGAAATAAATAAATAACGAAGAATTAAGTCCCATAATTAAAGGGGCAACGTGTTATTGTTGAGAACGTTACGTATTAATTGACAAACTGCCGGTATTGTGTGATTGGGGGGATGTGTTCAGTGTTTGGTGAGAGGCAGGTAAGCGTAGAGAACAATGGCAAATCCGATTGTTACACGTACCTTTGATGATGGTCATTGTTGGTAATGAAAGAGGAAATACAGGTGTGTTGTGGCGTTGACAGGTAATGATGGGAAAGGTTAATGATGGTCATGGAAAGCTTTGATAATGACGGATGAAATGAGTGAACAGAAGCAGTTTTATGTACACGGAAAATGATGATTGTTGTTAGAGTTGAAATAGATGAGGAAATTGGTGTTTTGTTGCGTAGACAGGTAGTAATAGTGGTTGATAATGAGAAATGAAAGTGGATGATGATGATGATGATGATGATGATAATGGTTGAAAATGAGGAAGAAAATAAATACTAATACGTTGCTACATATAAAAATAATGCTCCGGGTGAGTGCAAAATGAACCAACGTCCAAAAGCCTCATATTTTTCCCAGAAGATATAAAGAAATATTTAAAACCCCAAATGAATTAAAATTTTGATTGGAAGTTTACTAGATTTTGATTGGATGTTTATTATATTTTGATTGGATGTTTATCAGATGTTGATTGGATGTTTATTTGATTTTGATTGGATGTTTACTGGAGGAACACAGCTAAAAACCTCCGCATTGAGACTATGAATAGAGACTGTTCTTTATGCCATTGAAAAGTACATTAATTGAAGTAATGTTTCCTGGATCAGAATTGTTACTATTTTGAACATTGGCCATTTTTGCATCCAGCCGGAGAATGTTGTTGTTGATGATGATGATGATGATGATGGCGATGAGGAAAATGATGTTGGGTGATGATATTGAAGAATGAAGTATGTACACTTTTACGTATACAGATAGTGTTGAAGACAAGTGATGCATTGTTAGATATGAAGATAATGATGATAATTATGATGCCATGGATACGCTGTCCTCGCTGTAATGTCTCTTGCACCAGCCGGCATTATCACCAGTGGCATTGAAAGTGAGAAAATGAGATAGAGAAAGCCGTTACAGTGATAAAGTGAGAGAGAGAAGTGCTGGAGGCGATTACCCCTGGATTTTACCTAAGGATACAAGGACACTGAGAGGATACAAACACCGGGTTCTGGTGGTGTTACGAGGCAGCCTGTAACAGTAAGGAAAATACAAAAAAAAAAAAAAAAATAGAATATACTTAAGCATAATTTGAGTTTTTTTTTTCTAGGATAAGTATTGATAAAACAAGGGAAACCTAACTTTAAATTAATGTAAAGCAAGTAATTTAGTTTTAGACTTAGAATTAGAGTGCTTGTAATAAGCATTTTGAAGTCTGCTGTATAGTTAAATTGGTTCGAGAAGTCATCATGAATTCAGAAAAAAATAACCCATCTCGATCTAAGCCAGTCCTTTAGGAATTCCATCTTATTAAAAAGCATGTCGAAATAACGGAAGTGAGTTGGAGAGAAGATAACATCAATGAATAAAATAAAAAATAAACATTAAACATAGCCATGATATTAAAACGTTTATATCATGTATGTAGTAATAAAAGTCAAAATGGGGAGAAAGGAAGCTATTCAGTCGTTAAAAAAAAAAAAAAAAAAAAAAAAAAAAAGGTAAGAAAGAAGTACACATTTCAATCATACCCAGTCAGTTAGAACTTTAGTAACATTATAGAAATCAAAGTCAGAATGGGGAGGAGGGGAAAGAAGGATATCATAAAAATAAATAAATAAATAGAATAAATAAGATAGCCTAAATGTAGTGATGCCATCTTAAATTAGACGCGCCATTAGACATTTTGATGCTTAGGTATATATATATATATGGAAATCAGGATGAAGGGAGGAGATGGGTAGCGATGGAAGAGGGGATAAAAAGAAATGGTATATGTAAATCTTAACCATTCCATTATATAAATTTTTAGTATATTTATGCAGACGCCATAATAAAAAAAAAAAAAGATAGGGAATTGGAGGGTTTTAGATAAAAAATTTAAATGAAAATAATAAAGAAATAAACAGGTTAGGGAATTGAACGAATCCGTCTAAGAAGAGTATCCTGTTAGAGAATCCTTGATGGCGAGAGAGAGAGAGAGAGAGAGAGAGAGAGAGAGAGAGTGGCAATTAGCCTACATAAATACGAGACGTAAAAATAGGGAAGTGGACTGGTTAAACGGACGAAGCAATGTGTAAAATGTGAGAGGACTGTGTGGGCGTGCTTGTTTGGTGATTGTGTGTGTGTGTGTGTGTGTGTGTGTGTGTGTGTGGTGATGTATAGTGGGCGAACTATCTGGAAAAGGGACGTTCATGAGGTGGTAGGGGACGCGGAGGTGTAATGGGTGTTGTCTTTGAGGAAACAGAGAGAGAGAGAGAGAGAGAGAAAGAGAAAGAGAGCGAATTATGATTAAAAAAAAAGGTGATATATTGTGAGCGAGAGAAAGGGTAGAGGGAGGAATTTAGGAAGGTAAATAGAGAGATTATGATAAAAAAATAATGGTGAGAGAGAGAGAGAGAGAGGAGGTAAGATGAGGAGGAGAGATGAGACAGGGAGGTAAAATGGTATGTGTGTGCAAGAGGGCCTTTCTCGGGAGGGGGTTGTCGTGTGAGATAAAGAACAGTTATTAGAGTGACTGAGTAAGAGTGAGAAAAAAGAGAGAGAGGGGAAAGAGAAGGGAAGAAAAAGAGCAGAAGAGAGCGGAGAAAGAAATGAAAAAGAGTGTACAGGAAGAGGAAAAGAGAGAGGGGAAAACGAAGGATGAAGAGGGGAGAAAAGGAGAGGGAGAAAAAGGCAGGGAGAAAGCAGAGTAGAAGGAGGAGGAAGAAGAGAGGAGAAAGGAAGGAAAAAAGAGTAAAAGGAAGAGAAAAAAGAAAGAGAGAAGGGGAAAGGTAATGGAAAGGCAATGAGTATAGGGAAAAGAAGAAAATAAAGTGAAGCAAAGGAAGGGAAAAACAGAGATTAGATGGAAGAGAAGGGATATGTGTGGAGAGATTCTGGAGGAGGGGGAAGGTAAAGAACAGTATCTAGGGTGACAGGAAGAAAGAAAAAAAAGAGGAGGAGGATAAAGAAAGAGGAATAGGAGAAGGAAGCTGAGAGAGAAGAGGAAAGAGAAGGAGGAAGGTCATGATAAGAGCAGTTATTAAGAGGATTGATGAAGAATGTAATAAAAAAAATAAAAAGAGGTGGAGGGAAAAGAAGAGGGAGAGTAAAAACAAGGAAAAAAGGAGGAAAAGGAAGGGGAGGAGGGGGAAGAGGAAGATATGAGAAAGGGACGAGAGGAGAAAATAAGGAAGTGGAGGAAGGGTGGTAAGAGGAAGGAGGAAGAGGAAAGGGATAAAGGATAGTTATTAGATAGTAAGTTAAAAAAAAAAAAAGATAAAAAGGAAGATGAGGGAACAGAAGGAGAAGGAGAGGAGGGAAGAGAGGAAGAGGAAAAGAGGAGGAGGAAGAGAAGGAAGAAGAAGGAGGAGGAGGAGGGTGATGATAAAGAAGCTATTAGGGTGACTGGGAAGAGTACAAACAAGAGAACAAGGAAAGTTTTTTTTTTTTCCTTCTTGCTTGTTACTTTCTTTTTCTCATATTTTAGTGTGTCATTTTTGCTTACTTCTATGTTCTTTGTTTATTTGTTTGTGTGTTCTTGTTTCTTGCTTTCTTGTATGGAGGGAGGACTTGAGGGGAGGGGGTCAAGAAGAAGAGGAAGAGTGCAGAATACCAGAGGGTGTGGGGGAAGAGGGAAAAAATGTGTGCAGGAAGAAGAGGAAGGAGGAAAAAGAGGAAATGTGGAGGGAGGAAGAGGAGGGGAAAATGAGAAGAGAGAGAGAGCGAGAGAGAGAATTATAAAGAATGACTCTTAGGCTGATTGACGAAGAGGGGGAGAAAAGAGGGACAGGGAGGGGAAGGAAAAGGAGCATGGAAAAGAAAAGGACGCGGAAAGGGAAGAGGAGGAAGGGAAAATGAAGAACAGGAAGAGAAGAGGGAGGAATGTAAAGACGAGGAATGATTTTTGGAGTGAATGGGGAGAGGCAAAATGAAAAAAAAAAAGAAGAAGAAGAGGAGGAGGGAGAAAGAGTAAAGAAAACAAGGGAGTAGGATTGTGGTCAGTAGGACTGAATGTCATGTGGAGAGAATAGAACAGTTGTAGGATGACGAGAGAGAGAGAGAGAGAGAGAGAGAGAGAGAGAGAGAGAGAGGAGAGAGAGAGAGAGAGAGAGAGAGAGAGAGAGAGAAGGAGGAGGAGGAAGGGACAAGGGGAGAAAGAGAAAGGAAGGAAATGGTAATGTCATATGGAGATACGATGGAGAAGAGTACGCAGAAAGAGGGGAGGAGAGGGGAAAAGAGGAGAAGGATGGAAGTGGTGCGAAGAGGGGAAAGGTTAGAGGAGGAAGCGGAAGAAAAAGGGGAAGACGCGTCGGGTGGAAATTAGGTACATATATTAGAATGATGGGGGAGGCGTGAAAAAAAAGAGGGGAGAGAGGGGAAAGAAGAGGAAAAGGGGGGAGAGGGAAAAGAAGAGGAAAAAAGGGGATAGGAGAAAGAAGAGGAAAAGAGGGGGAGGGGGAGGGATGTGGAGAGGAGAGAATAGAACAATCAGTTGGGTGACGGTAAACGGTAAGAGAGAGAGAGAGAGAGAGAGAGGGGGGGGAGGAGGAGGATGGGAGGAGGAAGAAATTATGAAGATACAGGAGAGAGAAGAGAGACTTGGAGGAAGGAACGGGGAATGGGAAGGAAGGATGATTAGGAAAGAAAAAATTATATTATTATTATTTATTATTATTATTATTATTATTATCATTATTATTATTATTATTATTATTATTAATTGTTGTTGTTATTGCAGTTAGGTTGCAGTTAAGGAAAATGAAGAAAAAGAGAGATAGAACGATTTATAAAGAAAGTAATCAATGAAAAAAAAAGGAGATAAAAAAGAAAGTGGGTGAAAGAGAAAGAGAAAAAAGAGGAAAATTGAGGTAAAAAATACAAACTGAGAAAGATAAAGAGGAGATCAAGAGTAGTGGCATGAGTCAGGGATACAGATAGTGATGGGAGGATGAAAAGGAAGAGGAGAAGGAAGAAAGAAGGGACGATAATATAGAAGGAATAAGAAAAACGGAGATGAGAGCTTGAGAAGGAAGGGAGGAGAGTGAAAACTATGGAAAGTGGCGGTATTAGTAGCAGTTGTAGTAGTAGTAGTAGTATTGATGATAGTGGTGGTTGTCATAATAGTGGTAGTCGTAGTAGATAAGTTTTAGCGTCCACTGCTCTCTTCCTCGTGAAAATTTGTGTCGAAGCTCTTTACATAATTTCTCAGTTTAGCATTAGTGTCACGTATATTATAGCCACCTCTCTCTCTCTCTCTCTCTCTCTCTCTCTCTCTCTCTCTCTCTCTCTCTCTCTCTCTCTCTCTCTCTCTCTCTCTCTCTCTCTCTCTCGCCTTGACTCCCTTCCTTCTTTTTCCATCGTTCCTTTCTCTTCCCTTCACTATCCCACCTCTTTACTTTTCCCTCTCGTCTACGCACTCCCCTTTCTTTTGCTGTCGTTCCTTACTTATATTTTTACGTCTCTTCCCATCATCTTCTACTCCTCACTCCCTCTCCTCTCTTCTCTCATTCCCCACTCTCCCCTCTCCTCTTTACTCACCCCATCCCTGCTCTTTCCTTTCTGCTTCGCCTGTGTGCCCGCCCTTTCGCTTCGTTCCTTATTAAATATCTTCTCATTTATATCCTCTTACTTCCTTCCCTTTCTCTTCTCATTCACACCCGTCTCTTTGTTATTCTTCCCATCCCTTCCCTTCCTGTCTTCCCTTCCCTTCCTGTCTTCCCTCTATTTCCTTTCCTTCTTTCATTCCCCTCCCTCTCTCTTTTCTGTTCCGCCTTTTTTCACTTCTCTCTCCTTTCTCTCCCCTCTCTCTTCTCTGTTACACCTTTTCTCACTCCTCTCTCCCCCTTTCACACCCTGTTCTCTTTTCTCTCGACCCACCCCATTCCACCTTTCTGCCCATGACTCACCCATGCCTTGTTTGATGAGTAAGGGGGTTGGCTGAAACCGAGAGAGAGAGAGAGAGAGAGAGAGAGAGAGAGAGAGATTTTTATCTCCAAGGCCTTTTAGTACAGCCCATACTGAGATGTAAGGCATACTTCATAGATTTATCAGCACACTTCCGACTACGTCCCTCTCCTATTTTTATTTATTTATTTATGTATTTATTCATTTATTTATTATTTAGGAAGGACGAGGAAGCTTCAAAACCAGACCGTAATATTCCCAGTACATTAGATTCACAAATTATATACCTGCCAATTTTGTGTCCTAAGGAAGAGGTTGGGGAATGAGAGACTGACTAGAAGAGTGTATGTGAGAGGGGGAGGGGAAGAGGTGAACGAGTGGGAGACCAGGGATGAGATGAAGGGATGGAGTGGAGAGATAGAGAGGGGATGTGAGTGGGAGGGAGGGCAGCCAAATGGCAGAGGATAAAGCGGCGTGGAGGTGATTTATTTGTGGCCTCCCCATGCGGGATTAAGACGTCTGCCAATCGATACATAGATAAATAGAAAGGTATATTGATAGCCAGATATATATAGGTAAGCGATAGATTTGTAGATAGACGGATGAATATAGGTAGACAGATAGATAGATAGATTTGTTTTTGCAGTAAAGACAAGGACATAAAGGAAGGAAATCCATTGTAAGTGTGGTGAATCTGGGCATTGACTTATCATGTGTCGTTGTTGTAATACATAAAATTACCGCTTTGTGCATTTTCTTTGACTTGCTTGTTTCTCCTTTGGCCCATTTTCACCATTGTAGACTCAGTTCAGTGTTCAGCTAGTCGGATTTTTTTACGAGAGAGAGAGAGAGTACTATACAGCGGCGTATACATAAATTACAAAGGGATACTAAACACTAGGATTAATTTTTTAACGTGACACAGAGACTTACGGACTCAGCTGTAACTTTGGACTCACTCTTAACTCATTTGGACTCACTCAGCTCGTTTAGACTCACTCTTAACTCGTTTGGACTCACTCAGCTCGTTTAGACTCACTCAACTCGTTTGAACTCACCTCATTTGGACTCGCTCTTACCTCATTTGGACTCACTGTTAACTCGTTCCTTCCGAAGACAGTTTCTACTTTATTCCTGCTAACTTTAGACAACTTGAATGAACTTAAGGTGACTTCGAGCGAGAAGGGGTTCACTTAATTTACGTAAAATCGACGAGGGACTCCAAGAATAAGGCAGAAAAATACACCAGTGGAGGAAAAGGCTAAAGGGACATTGGACATTGTTGAAAGGTGTGCCAGACACATTAATGAAGAGGTGATGAGTTTCAGAGTAATATTGGACACTGTAATAAAGAGGTGATTATTTTCAAAGTAAGTTAGATACATTAATAAAGAGGGGATGAGTTGAAAAGCAGGTTAGGCACATTAATGAAGAGGCGATGAGTTTAAAAGCAAGTTAGAAACGTCAGTAAAGAGGTATTTTGTTGTAAAGTATTATAAGCCAGAAATATTAACAAAAAGATGGTGAGGGGCGAAACACACTTTTTTTTTTTTTCAGTCGAATTTCTTAGGGACGTAGACGGTAACCAACTACTATTTTGCGGGTGTGACACATTTCCACCTCTAATTACTCCGTAGCACAGGTGTTCACTGCGTCACCTAGTCGCCAAGGTGAAATTCCAGGTAATTAGCCATTATAGTTTAATTGGGATTAATTTGGGTTGATTCTATGGCGGTAACGACGGTTGATTATCAGGTGTGTGGTGAGGAGGGAATGAGGTAAGTAGGTTTGATGATCTTGGTGATAGTGGTTATCTCCGCCCTCACTGACCCACACACACATACATACAGAGTTTTGAAGGTTCACACACACACACACACACACACACACACACACACACACACACACACACACACACACACACACACACACACACACACACACACACACACACAGTGTGGGTGTGGGATGACCTGTTCAATACGTAAAAGTGAATCAGTGAGGCCTGAGCAGCTGTGTGTGTGTGTGTGTGTGTGTGTGTGTGTGTGTGTGTGTGTGTGTGTGTGTGTGTGTCTGTCTGTCTGTCTGTCTGTCTGTCTGTTTGTCTGTCTGTCTGTGAGAGAGAGAGAGAGAGAGAGCGTTTGATTCCAGTGAAAAACTTAGGCAAAGTCATTGAAGATGAAAGGCGGTGAAAATATGAATGACGTGAGGGAAGTGGAGAGGGGAAGTGAGAGGGTTGAAGTGAGGAAATGTTGTGAAAAAAGCTGTGTGTCAGAAAGGAATTGGAAGTGAGTATAGTGAAGTGAAGTGAGGTGACTGAATGGAATTGAGTGAATTGAAGGGAAGGGAGTGGATTGAAATGTGTGAACTGGAAGGAAAGTGAGTGAAGAAAGGTGAGTGATCGAGAGGAGTGAAGTATGGGGAAGTGAGTGAAGTGAAGTAAAGGTAAATGATCGAGAAGTGAAGGGAGGTGAGTGATGTGAAGTTAGGGAGGTGAGTTAATTGAAGTTAAAGGAGGTGACTCGAGGAAATTTTTTGAGTGAAGTGAGGTGAATGAAGGTGAAGTGAGGGGAGGTGACTGAAATGAAGTGATGAGGGGAGCGAAGAAGTGCCTGAAGTGTAGCGATGAGTGAAATGAGTAAAGTGGAGTAAACAGAAGAGAGTGAAGAGGGTCAAATGGAGTGGGTGAATTTTAGTGAAGTGAGTGAAATCAAAAGAATAAAATGACTGAAGCATAAGAGAAGTGAGTGAAGAGTAGGGAATGAAGCAAAAGAGAAGTGAGTGAAGTGAGGAGGGAAGTGAGTGGAGGGAGGGAGGGAGGAGGAGGCAGGAAATGTGAGATAAGGAAACTGGGTATCATCGGAGGGCCATAAAATCATAGGTTTGTTGGGCGAGAGAGAGAGAGAGAGAGAGAGAGAGAGAGAGAGAGAGAGAGAGGTGAGGGAAGAAAGGGAGGTTTGGAAGGGACAGACGGAGAGAGAAGTAGGGACCAAAGTAAGAGGAGAGAAAAGGAGAAGGTGAGAGAGAGATGTAAGGAAGTATGAAATGAGGGAGATGAGGAAAGAAAGATAGGTATGAAAGAAACAAAGGGGGAGAGAGTAAGAGAGAGAGAGAGAGAGAGAGAGAGAGAGAGAGAGAGAGATGAATAAACAGGAAAAGGTATGTGACAGATGATAAATCAAGTGAAAGAAGGGCAAAGAGGGGAGAATTCAGAGGAACGAAGAAGAAGATTAAGGCGGGAAGACAAAGGAAGACGGATGAATATATCGGTAGGATCTGTCAGTCGAATTTAAGAGGAACGAAGGAAAGACGAGTAAAGAAAGGATAAAGAAATAAAGGTGGAATAAATATGAGTAAAATCTAGAATGTGAATGAAAAGGAATGAAGGAAAGAAGAATGATGTGGGGAAAGAAAGTTGGAATTTGTGGATGGAATGTTGTAGAAGAAATTAATAGGAATGAATGAAAAGAGAAAAAGGGAAGTTAGAAATTGTCAGAATCTGGTATCTAGACTAAGATATAAGAGAAAGAGGAGAGAAGGAAAGAGGAAAATTGAAGTATAAATGTGAATGGGAATAAAGGGATGAACTTTGAAATGGTAGATGAAATATTGTAACACATGAAGGAGGCATTTATAGCTCTCAAAGGAATACAGTGGAGCACTTACGGCGCTTAGAAGTATTTAAAGGTTAATTGTGTGTGTGTGTGTGTGTGTGTGTGTGTGTGTGTGTGTGTGTTTAAGCGAAATACACTACTTTGGCAAAATCATACCTAAACTGCCTCCATCTCTCCCAGCTGCTGGTTCTGTACAGGAGTCCGGCTTATAATTATCAGTTAGTAGTTCCCAAGTGTGTGTGTGTGTGTGTGTGTGTGTGTGTGTGTGTGTGTGTGTGTGGAGGGGGGAGTTAAGAAGATCAGAGGGGTATATGACAGGCTACCACCTCATCGAACCACCATACTGTAAGCAAAGGGCCCCCCACACTATCTGAGTCCTCAAACATTGTGTCACTACCCCACTTACCCCACACCACATCACACGAGCCGGTGGTGAGAGAGAGAGAAAGAGAGAGAGGATATGAGACGCATCCAGAAAGGAAGACAGACAAACGCCCAGACACATAGACAGACCAAAAAAGAGACAGACAGAGTAAAGACAGACATGCAAACAAACACTCATACATATGGTCATCCTGAATACCCCCCAAACGAAAACATCAAACACAGCCAAAGATTAAAAAAACAGGGCCTAGATCAAGTGCCGGAGCATCCCACTCAGCACGCTCCTCATGAGTTACACGCCCCACACTCCACGCTCCTGCTGAGTTACACGTCCCACGCTCCCTCATATCAGCAGTAAACGCTCTTGTGTGTGTTTCGTTGGCGTAAAAGTACTGTAGGGGTGCGTATATGCGTTTTATGAGCGGTTGAGTGGGAAGCGTATGAGTTTTGGAGGTTGGTTCCGTCTGGTGAAGGGTGGGTGATTGGGAGGGTCGAATGTGTATGTGTGTGTGTGTGTGTGTGTGTGTGTGTGTGTGTGTGTGTGTGTGTGTGTGTGTGTGTGTGTGTGTGTGTGTGTGTGTGTGTTTTGAAGGGGAGAAGAAATTGAGAACAAAATTGGATGAAAATTGGAAGGGGAAGAAGAGGTAGACTTACAGGAAGAAGGAGAGGTGAAGGGTTGTTAATGAGTAGGGAGGAGGAGTTGGTGAAGATCTGTTAAATAGGTGTGTGGAAGGGTTGAATGTGTGTTTTTTGGAAAGAGGAGAAGAGGTAGACCGAGGGGAAGAAAGAGGTAAAAGATCGTTACTGCTTAGGGAAGAGGGATTGGCATAGAGATTTGTTCAATGAATGAATGAATGTTGAATGCGTGTTGTTGGAAGGGGGAGAAGTGGTAGACCGAGAGGAAGGTCGAAGGGTAGAGATAAGGTAGAGGGGAATATGAGAGACGGCGGTGTTTCTTGGGACGAAGGGTCTTTACTGAGTAGGGATCCGAAGTTAGCACTGTGGGAAAAAGTGCCTGGAGGTCTCTTTTGATTGAGTGACCCCTTTCGTGATGCAGCGTCCGATAGATCAAGAGATGGATTGAGAGAGAGAGACAGAGAGAGAGAGGAACAGATAGATAGTTATGTGATCCGTCCAAGTAAGATGAAAGAAGAGTAGAAGCCAAGAATATTAGAGAGTCGCCGCATAAATCAGTATGACTAGAGAGAGAGAGAGAGATGGGTTGTCCGATGCCCTAAAAGAAGACGGACCATGAAGACAGCCTGTACATCCCTTAATTGCGAGACCCTTGGAGTAGGAAGGGGGGTAGATAGAAAAGTAGATAGTAAATACAGTAGATGAGAGAGTGGGAGTAACAGCTGTAGTGTGTGTGTGTGTGTGAGAGAGAGAGAGAGAGAGAGAGAGAGAGAGTCAGTAGGGGGAGGCGAGACCGAGAACACAAGAGTAAGGGAGAATTGGGTGAGAAGGGAGAATGAAAATCCCCAGTTGAGGAATGAGAGAAGGTGGATGAGAAGGATTTGTGATAAGTGGATTAAAGAGACGGGCTCTGAAGTGTTGAGAGAGAGAGAGAGAGAGAGAAGGAGGTTGGATTAGTGCTGAAGACGTACAGACCATTAATTAGGACGTAAAGAACAGGGGAAGGCTTTGGAAGAGATAGGGAGGGAGATGGATGGAGAGACGAGAGGGAGGAGAAGGGAGAGGGAAAGAGAGGGAGAGATGTATTGATGGAGAGAAGAGAAGAATGGGGAAGGGAAAAAATGGCGAGGAAGAGAGAGGTCATGTTGATGGGATCTGGAAAAGAGTTATAAGGTGTGGACATTATTTTTATTGTGAAGATGCAGTTTTATTGTGTTGGTTTTATTAGGTAGAGGGGAAGAGGCTGGAAAGGGAGAGGAGAGTAGGCAGAAGGGAAAGGAGAGCGAATAATAGTAAAGGAAAGAGAGGGGGAAATGGATGGGAAGGGAAGGAGGGAAGGTGAGAGAAGGGAGAGGTTGAGGGAGTGGGACGTAGAAGGGTGTTGAAGGAGGAAGGGTGGAAGAGGATGGAGAGAGAAAGTGGTAGAGAGAAGAAAAAGGTAGGCGGATAGAGATAGAAAAGAAGGTGTGTGTGTGTGTGTGTGTGTGTGTAGAGAGAGAGAGAGAGAGAGAGAGAGAGAGACGGGGGGGGGGGAGGTTCAGGAAAGTAGAGGGATTGACTTTTAATGAGTGATGAAGGGCGGGTTTATGAGCTGTTAGTAGATAGAAGGAGATGGGGGATTAGTGAGAGAGAGAGAGAGAGAGAGAGAGAGAGAGAAGCTGACAGGAAGTGAAGGGGGGGGGGCGGTGAGAGAATCTTAAAAGTAAACAATGGTTGTCGTGTGTGTATGTGTGTGTGTGTGTGTGTGTGTGAGAGAGGGAAAGATAGAGAGAGAGAGAGGGAAAGATAGAGAGAGAGGGGGGGGGTAAAGGAAAGGGTGAGTGGAGAGGGGGGTAAGGGAAAGGTAGGATGGGGGAGATACAGGCCGATAAATGAGCAGAAAATCCCTCATCAAGAGAGATCAAGAGGTGGACCCAGGGATCTCCTCTTCTTCCCCATCTTTACCCACTTACCTACTTTGGGGGAGGGGGAGGGGGAGACAAGGGAAAGGGGGTATTAGGGAAGGGAAGCGAGGAGAAGAGGAGAATATAGGTTGGGTAAGATATTTGTTGGAGAGAGAGAGAGAGAGGGGGGGGAGGGTACGGAGGGATATTGGCCAAGGGATTATTAGGCGAGGGATAGTAAACCCTTTCACAACGATGACGCCTTTATTGGGTATATTTCCTCGACCTTTAGACGACAGTGTTCAGCGTAGGGAAGACCTCTCGTAGTGAAGAAGCTAAAGGAGGCTGTATCTAATCTGTTTAGCAATAGTCTTTCTTGGAATAAATAAAATTGATTAGCATCAACAAGAATGAAGTCGGAAATATCATCGTGTTGAAGAGGTAAAGGGGAGAGGCTGTCTGTCTTGAGTGAATGAAAACAGAGATGATTATATGCTTGAAGGAAAAAAATGAACGAAATAAAACGATGTGCAGTTGCCTACAAGAGCTCCGTTACTCTGCCTACCTCTTAGTAGCTCATTATTTTGCTTTTGGTAGTTAGAATTATGTTACTTAGAAATATCTGACGACGAACAACTTTATCCAAACTAATATGATGTAATGGGTTACTGAAGCGCAGGGAGAGGAACAGGACTTTTGCAGAGGATTGTATACAGTATACAGTAGAGAAACTTTCCGTACGTCCGCTGTTGAGGATGCACTTTCGTGTTTATTCAGGATAACACGGAGCGACTTTCTTCATCTGCAAATAGTTCGATAAGTCAAAATACACGTCTCAGTATACCATTTTAATTCTGGCACATTTTCTCTATTTTAGGCTGAAATCAGACGGTTTTGTTTAGTCGAAAGTATTAATGATAGTAAACCGGGCGTAGCACAAATTACGAAGAACCGTAGGCATAGGCAGAACAGAACGATAGATGAAAGAACAAAAGAATAGGCGATTGATCCAGAATAAAAACTTAGGAATCGATGCAAGAACTATAGATGAAAGAACAAAAGTATAGACGATGCAACAAAAAAGCATCGACCAGGGGGGGAAGCAAACAGACGAAAGAACACCCCAGGAGACAAAGTAACATCAGTACAGAGGAAAGCTCTAATTTATAGACGATAGAACCCAGCTATATAAGTGTCCGTAAGTTCTTGATCTGGCGCAGGGTAGGTGAATTGAGGGTCCACCTGCTGGCCAAATTACCTGTCATATTGCGCCCTCGTTACTTCATATAAAGGTGATTAAGTAAGGGGCCTCGTGTGTGTGTGTGTGTGTGTAGATGGAGATGTGTTGGCAGTGGTATAAGAAGGTTAAGGGAGAGGAAGGGACAAGGGAGATGAGGAAGTAGGGAAGGGAGTTGAGAAAGCAGAGAGGGAGGGGAAGGTAAGGCAAGGGGAATGAGGAAGTTGAGAAGAGAGATGAGAGAGGGAAGGAGAAAGCAAGGAATGGAGAGGAAGAAAGGAAAGGGAAAGGTTGGTAAGAGAGAAGAGGGTTGGGCAGAGAGAGGGATTGGGATGGGGAAAAGGAAGAGTAAGTTGAGATTGCGATGAAAGGGGAGGTAGGGAAGAGCAACAAGGACGGAATAAGGTGACTGGGGGGAGGAATTCTCAGAGAGGGGGAGTGGAAGGGAATCTCGCGGAGGAGGGAGGGGGGGGAAAGAGCCTACTGCGGTTATGGTCTTTTATTATGCTCTTATGTTCTCATGTAAGAGGGTAAAGGGTAAAGGGGGCAGGTAGGGTGACAGGGGGAGGGGAGGCGGTTGGCAGGGTGACATGGGCAGGGGAGGGGAGGCGGTTGACAGGGTGACATGGGCAGGGGAGGAGAGGAGGGGAGGGAAGGGTCAGGTGATGGTGACAGGTTGCGGGGAGGTGAAGGCAGGGGTGGAAGCAACTTAGGCTAAAAGGGGTAGGGGAAAGGAGGGGAGCATGTAGAGTGACGTGGGAGGAGAGGAGCAGGTAGAGTGACGGGGGAGGAAGTGAGCAGGTAAGAGGGCAGGTTGGGGTAGAAGTGAGAGGGGGAAGGGGAAGGAAAGGGGCATGTGGGGAGCTAGGGATAGGGAAAGGGAAAAGGGGAACAAAAAAAGTAATGGAGTAGAGTAGGTGATAAGGTGGGTGGTCTGTGCCAGTAAGTGGCTGAAAAATATAAACCATTTAATTAAACTCCCAGGGCATTGATAAGTGACAGATCAGGAGGTTATTTTAAGGTCTTACTACTCTCTCTCTCTCTCTCTCTCTCTCTCTCTCACACACACAGTCTATATGTCAATCTCCCTCTTTATTTCTGTCATTATCCCATTCCTTCTTTACGACTCATTACTCCCCTCTCTTTATCGCTTCCCTTAACCTCTCCCCCCTCCCCCTACACCCTCCCCGACCGACATACCTCGCAAAATGAGCCTTGTTTCGTCCCCTCCCCCTTCGCCATATTTTCGTCACCGTCGTAATATTTCTACCCCCTGTCAGAATGTACCCACTCCCTAAATCATTCTCCCAGCTCCAAATAATTCCCGCTCCGTAATATTTCCACCCCTGCCTCCAGTCCGTAATATTTCTACCCCCACCTCCAGTCCGTAATATTTCTACTTCTGCCTCCAGTCCGTAATATTTCTACTCCTGCCTCCAGTCCGTAATATTTCTACCCCTGCCTCCAGTCCGTAATATTTCTACCCCCTCCTCCAGTCCGTAATATTTCTACCCCTGCCTCCAGTCCGTAATATTTCTACCCACACCTCCAGTCCGTAATATTTCTACTCCTGCCTCCAGTCCGTAATATTTCTACCCCTGCCTCCAGTCCGTAATATTTCTACCCCCTCCAGTCCGTAATATTTCTACCCCCTCCTCCAGTCCGTAATATTTTTACCCCCACCTCCAGTCTGTAATATTTCTACCCTCACCTCCAGCCCTTGATATTTGTACCCCTGCCTCCAGTCCGTAATATTTCTACCCCTTCCCCAGTTCGTAAAATTTATACCCCTCCCCCAGTCCGTAATATTTCTACCCCTCCTCAGGTCTTTATTAGTTCTGCCACGAAATATTTCCAGTCAGAAGTATTTCCCTTCCATAATATTTCATCCCCCTTCATCGCTATTATTTCTACCCCTTTGACGGTGTTTTTACGTCCTCGAACTATTTATTTTTGACAATTTTATCCTCACATATATAAATCTGCCTCTCCCGATAATATTTAAATTTAGCTATTACAATACTATGAATGGCGGATATATCAACCCACCATTATATTATGCGGAACATTACTTTTTTTAAATCCATCTCTTATTTCTGCCTCATGCCTAACACCTGCACTATCTTTATATCCCGTTATTTTATCCTCATTCTTAATATTAATATCATCATCATCATCATCATTATTATTATTATTATCATCATCATCACTGTCCCAAACCTGATTTCCATCCCAGAGTTGATGTGAATTAGTACCCAGAAACAAAGAAAGCATGAATGTAGGAAAACCAGCACACACACACACACACACACACACACACACACACACACACACACACACACACACACACACACACACACACACACACACACACACACACACACACACACACACACACATTACTCAGGCTATCAACATCCTGACTTCACATCAGTCAAAACCATCTTCACAATTTTCTTCCAAGACGTATACTATTGTCGCCATCATAACATCTTCACCACTGCTCCTTACTCTTTGTATAGTTTCTACTCTTTTCGTGCAAAGGTATCTACTTATATCTACCCTTCTATGTGTTTCTGTCCCATTATATTTTTGCGTCTTCGTTATATTACGCACCGTATCGCTAAACTTCTGAAATACTTCTTGTCTCTTTATATCCAGTATATCTTCCCATACCTTAATGTTTCTTCTTTCTTTTAATGTTTTACTGGGTCATGAATTTCTGTCCTGCTGTAAATTTGCTCCCTGTATCCTCTTAATATTTCTGCCCCTGAATTATACTGCAACACACTCAAAATCTTTCTGCTTCTCTGATTTTCATATCTCTTTTTCGTCTTTTCAAAATGTCTGCATTATTAATATACCTCCCTCCTCGTATTGGTTCTGTCTTTTTAATATCTACACCCTCTCGATAATATCTGTGTTGATTTCTTGACAGGATATTTTTGCCTTTTGTGATATTTGCCCTTCATACTTTGCTTTTGTTGCCTATATTAATTTTTGCTTCTTTTTTCTTTACATCTGCTTAGTAATGCATCCATCCCGTATAATGTTTCTATCCCGGGAATACTTCTACCGCGTAATATTTGTACCCTCCATAACATTTTTACCCCATCATATTTCTACCGTCGATAATATTCCTACCCCCATCATATTTCTACTCTCCATAATATTCCTACCCTCCTTGGTGTTTGTACCCACTCCCTTTTAAAGTCACGCCTTTTTAATATTCCTGTCCCTTCCTAATACTTCCACTCCCTTCCCCGCAATATTTATATCCCCCGTCTCACAATACTTCCCTGTGTTCTATTTTGGCTCGTGTTTGGCCCAGAGAGCGTTGACTTCAGCATCTATTTGGCATCTTATTACCCTGATTTTACCTCGTCTCACAGTGTATATGTCGCCTCACTTTCTCTCCCTTACTAGTATCTATCAGCATCTAATACTATTTTACTTCCTCCTGTTTTCCACTTCGGTTTTATTTTTGGCATCTTATTTCCTAGTTTTTCTTCTCATTCTGTATGTATGTTGCCCTATTTCTCTCTTCTCTGTCTTTATCAGTCACATTATTTTTATTTCTCCCTATCGTCACGTATTTTTCTGTAATTATTCGTTGCTTCTCATACTCCCCTTTCGCCTGTTCCCTTCCTCACTTTTTACGGCTTCTGTCTTCATCGACATTCCTCTTCCTTACCATTACCACATTCTCTCTCTCTCTCTCTCTCTCTCTCTCTCTCTCTCTCTCTCTCTCTCTCTCTCTCATATTCACATTTTTCTCGTTCCTCATACTATCTTTTGTTCTCTCTTCCCTCAGTCCTTCCACCCACTTCATTCGCACAGTCGATATGCAAAATCAGGTCGTCTTTGTCTATCTCACCATTTTTTCTCGTATTCCTCTTTCTTCCCCTTCCTCTTCCTTTCCCTCTTCAGCTTCTCCTTCTTTTACTCATCTTCTTCCGCGTCCTCCTCCCCCCCTCCTTCTCCTCCCATCATCATCATCATCATCATCATCATCATCATCATCTATTCCCTTCACATCCACCCCCACCCCCATCACATCATCATAATCATCACGTCATCTTCAACCCCTCCTTCCCTTCCTTCCTCCCCGTCTCTTCCTCTTTCTCCTCCTGCTTCTCTTCTTCCTCCTCCTCGCCGTCTGTCTG
Source organism: Coenobita brevimanus (assembly GCF_032717465.1). Taxonomy (NCBI): domain Eukaryota; kingdom Metazoa; phylum Arthropoda; class Malacostraca; order Decapoda; family Coenobitidae; genus Coenobita; species Coenobita brevimanus. The sequence goes on along the minus strand of NC_137024.1, from coordinate 41,885,729 downwards.
GCCAGTGCTCTGTCAGTGAAGCCTCGCCATAAAGGAAGGTATAAAGGGGCAGCTCAGATTAATGATTGCCATTAGGGATTGCGCTCACTTGGAACGCCCAAAACACGCCTACGGTTTCTGTTTTATGAGATTATGAGAACTTCGAAAAATGTCTTGAATTGTTATCCTTTTTGCATGTAATGTTTCTTCCACGTTTTAAAAATTGTACCCCCTATCTTTCTACACGTTGTGAAATTGGTACCCCCGTTTGTTTATTATATTTCTACCTCTATAATATTACTACTCTCCCCCTTACTCATAATATTTCTACCCTGCTGTTATATTCCTACCCTGTCTACATGATAAGTCTACTCTGGTGTTAAATTGCTACCCTCGCTCATAATACCGTTACTGCCCTGTTGTAATATTGCTACCCTCCTTCGTCACAACACTTCTGTCTCTGTAATATTTCTACCCCCTGGTGATTCCACTTCTTTTTACACCTCTTAATTCGGTGACGGGTTTTATTAGTGTATTATTGCCACTTCCAGACAGATTTATTCACCTTAAGAGGTCTATTGCAGTAAAGAGGTTAATGAAGAATATATTAAACCATTTTTTATAGACGAGGTTCAAAAATCATTATAGCATCTTGATAAGGAAAATTCATCAGATTTATAATGCCCATTCTGATGTATTGATAATGGTTTTGATTGTGATTTAGTTTTCCAAGAAAGTGTTTCGATAATTGCAGTGACATTTAGCTAAAGTGTGTGTGTGTGTGTGTGTGTGTGTGTGTGTGTCTGTCTGTCTGTCTGTGTAATTCATCGGCTGCTTGTGCTTTTCATTGAAAAAATAAAATTCATGGTGTCAGAAAAAATAGGAATTGTTGATGATTGTAGTTAAATGCTTTAATAAAAGGAAGTCACACACACACACACACACACACACACACACACACACACACACACACACACACACACACACACACACACACACACACACACACACACACACAATCATTGGCACCTCAGCTCCAGTTTTTCGCGTGATCAGTTTCCAGAACATTCAGGTGGTTGGCTGTAATAGGGTTGTTATGCAGGGTAGAGGTGGTTGTTGGCTTCTTGATTAATGGCTCATGCTGCGAGTTAATGATGTGTGTGTGTGTGTGTGTGTGTGTGTGTGTGTGTGTGTGTGTGTGTGTGTGTGTGCAGTCGGTAATTGCCTTGATAACAGAGGTCTGAGGATTCTTTCTCCCCTAAAATCATTCCATCATACTTGTTCGACATCTCTAATTTTTCCCTCC
>NC_137024.1:41724444-41879444 GCF_032717465.1 Coenobita brevimanus | reverse complement strand
GAAGCGGTAAATGAGACAGAAGAAACAAGGCTTATTGGGGACTCTATTGTACGCAGTCAGCTGGAGGAATTTTGTGGACGTGCCCCCATCAGCAGAAAGAGGTACTGTTTTCCAGGAGGTGGACTAAGTGATATCACAGAAGCCTGCGATGAGGTCACAAAAGACGCAAATAATCAAACTCTATACGTTATCCATGTTGGTACAAATGATCTGAAGCGCAGTAGATCAGAGGAATTGCTAGCAAAGTATCATGAAATGATCAAACGATTCAAAACTAAGTCCACTAATGTGATAATATCTGGTATACTCCCAAGGATCAAGGCAGAAAATAGTTTCTATGATAAGGCCTTCAGCACAAATAACCGGCTGAAATCTCTCTGCACGCAAGAGGGAGTCGACTTTGTCAATCTGTGGGACCAGTTTTATGAGCAACATACTCTATTCCAGAAAGATGGTCTCCATTTGAACTCAGTAGGAGCGGCACGGCTAGGTAGACTTCTACACGATAAAGTTGCCCTCTTCAGATCAAAAAACGCGGCACGTCCAGGAACAGTAACCTTAACGTAAATACCCACAAAGTCAGATCACCAACTGTTCGGAACGGAATTAGAGTCTGCTATGCTAACGCACGTAGTCTACGTAACAAGTTTGAGGATTTAGAATCTCTAATTTACCTAGAAAATTATGACATCATTGGCATCACAGAGTCCTGGATTAACACATCTGACCGTGACTTTCTAGCGGAATACTCACTAACAGGGTACAATATTTTCAGCTGTGAGCGACCACATCGAGCTGGTGGCGGTGTTTTACTATATGTGAAAACTAGTCTCCATCCCCTTGTGCTATCCAAACCCAGTATTACCAACATAGATGCCAGTTATGTTCAGCTAAGTATTAATTCACACAAAATAAATATATGTCTCATCTATCGTCCGCCAGCACAGTCAACTGAGACAGATGAAAAACTTTATGATCAAATTGCGGAAATTTGTTGTCAAGAGGATAGCGTAATTTTTGGAGACTTTAATCTACCGGTAACAAAGTGGGGTGAACCACTGACGGCACACTCAGGACAAGAGCTTTATACGAATCTTCAGGAAAGCGCCCTTTCCCAACACGTAGAATACCCAACGAGAGGAAACAATATCCTAGACATCATCTTGACTACAAATGATAACCTAGTCAACAACGTTGAAATAGGACCTGAGTTTAGTTCCAGTGATCATCGAACTATACAGTTTAATATTACTACTGAAAAAGTAAAAGAAACGGAGAGCAAAGAAAAGGTCCCAGATTATCGTAGAGCTAATTTCAACAGGCTCAGAGCGCTACTTGCAACTGCAGATTGGAATCAAATGTCTGAAACCGATGACATAAACCAAGCATGTGAGATATTCACCGAAAAATTTAATGAAGTGGTAAAGTCATGTGTGCCACTACGTAACAGACGTCCAGCAGGAAATAGTAAACCAAAGTGGTGGTCCAGTGAAATAAAAAGTAACTTAATAGCCAAAAAACAGGCATACCATAAATATAAAGCTACACAAAATAATGATGATAAATTACAATACGATAATCTACGCCGCACATCGAAAAGACTTATTAAACAAAGCAAAAGAGCACTGGAGATCCACATTGCTAATACGTGCAAATCAAATCCTAAAGAATTTTACAGTTACATTAGAAAGAAAAAGGTTATGACTACATCAATAGGTCCTCTAGAAACAAACAATGGCAGACACACTGAAAATGAGGTCGAAATGGCAAACATTCTTAACGATTACTTTGCGTCTGTTTTTACAGTAGAAAACACCACCAGAAACCTACTGTTACCCACAAACCAAGCAAATAGCACAGTCCTTAGTAACTATGCTATCCATAATAATGATATCCTTTCAGCCATAAATAGTACGGACATAAACAAAACCCCTGGCCCCGATAAAATATCACCGAGAATTCTCAAAGAAGCAAAACATGAGTTACTGCTGCCACTCTCTGTCTTATTCAATAAATCATTAAGTACTGGGAAAGTTCCACGCGAATGGAAACTAGCAAATGTAACACCAATTTTCAAAAAAGGAAATGAGTCGCACCCAGGAAATTACAGACCAATCAGCTTAACATCAGTAGTGTGCAAGTTAATGGAAAAAATCATAAGAGATAAAATAGTTAATTATCTAGAAGAAAATAATATAATTAAAGACTCGCAACATGGATTCAGACATCGTCGTTCATGCTTAACTAACTTACTGGACTTCTTCCATGATGTTTACAAATCATACGATGACTCAAGAGCAGTAGATATAATTTACCTCGACTTTCAGAAAGCATTTGACACTGTCCCTCACAAGCGTCTCATGAGAAAAATAGAAGCACATGGAATAAGAGGAAAGACGCTAAAATGGTTACAAGACTGGCTGTCAGACCGAAAACAGCGAGTTGTGATAAACGGAAAGGAATCCAAATGGCGTAATGTGATCAGCGGCGTTCCCCAAGGCTCAGTACTTGGACCGATACTTTTTATTATCTATATAAATGACATTGATGAGGGTCTAAATTGTAAAGTATCCAAATTTGCAGATGATACTAAAATAACCAGTAAAGTCACTTCAAAATTACAGTGGCAGCAGTTACAAAATGACCTTAATACTTTAGCAAGCTGGGCAGAAAAATGGCAAATGAAATTCAACACAGAAAAATGTAAAGTACTTCATATTGGAAGTAACAATGTCCATGCAAATTACAAAATGAACAATATTCAGTTATCAAGTACAGACAGTGAAAAGGATCTTGGTGTGATAATATCAAATGACCTAAAACCAAGCAAGCAGTGTACCGATGCGGTAAAATTGCAAACAAGCTAGTGGGTTTTATTGGAAGAACTTTCGAGTTTAAATCGGAAAAGTCATACTTGCCTTGTACAACTCGCTAGTGCGCCCCCATCTTGAGTATTGTGTGCAATTCTGGTCTCCGTACTACAGAAAGGACATTGAAAAATTAGAGAAAATTCAGCGAAGAATCACAAAAATGGTACCACGACTTAGAAACAAACCATATGAGGAACGCCTTGAAGAACTTAAATTATTTAGCCTAACGAAGCGCAGGTTAAGAGGGGACCTTATTGAAGTTTTCAAAATCATGAAGGGATATGACAACTTAGACATGAATAAATATTTTGATATAGACCGGTCGAGTCAAACCAGAAGTAATGGCTGCAAAATCATGGGAAAACGATTCCAATCCCACGAAGCAAAATACTTCTTCTTTAACAGAGTTGTAAATATCTGGAACAGATTACCCTCAGATACCGTGAACAGTATCTCAATTGAGACATTCAAAAACAAATTAGACAAGTATTTGCATGAAAATCCTCAGCTGACTCTTTTTCTGTCCGAATAACTTGCTTTTATAGCTACGGTACATGTAAGTTCATGCCCCCTTAGTCTACAAGACACCCCGTAAACAATGTACCCGTACATAGTGTTGCGTCACGATATTATACATTTTCAATTTATTCGGTGCAAACAAAGCACTATAAGCACAGATTAGGATCTGCACAGATAACCCTGAGTTAACGGTCACTACTCTTACTTTCGACCTGTGATGGGCTGTGGATCACTGAGGGTCCCTGTTAGTCAAGTGACCACCATCGGGATTTTTTAATGTACCAGGGGTCACTGCTTCAGGATGAAACTTGTGTACTGTCCCACATGGGAGAGTTCCTTGTCTCAGTGGAGTGAACGGAGCTATTGCCTGATTGACTGCTGCCTACCTAAAAGCGCCAGGGAAGGTTGCCGCACCACCCCTAAACATCCACTCTGTGCATTGCACATCCACACTGTGCACTGTGCAGTCCCCTTTTATCTGAGACACCCGTCCTATATACTTTTCAGTCTCCCCAGCGCAAAGAAAGCAATATAAGCACAGATTAGGAGCTGCACAGATAACCCTGAGTTAACGGTCACTACTCTTACTTTCGACCTGTGATGGGCTGTGGATCACTGAGGGTCCCTGTTAGTCAAGTGACCACCATCGGGATTTTTTTATGTACCAGGGGTCACTGCTTCAGGATGAAACTTGTGTACTTGTCCCACATGGGAGAGTTCCTTGTCTCAGTGGAGCAAACGGAGCTAGGGCCTGATTGACTGCTGCCTACCTTAAAAGCGCCAGGCAAGGCTGCTGCACCACCCCTAAACATCCACACTGTGCAGTGTGTAGCTTCCACGTTATGTCCACAGACTTCCCATTAACTCAATGTAACTGGTTTATAATGTCATGCCGTAACTATTATTTTATTTGTTTACTTTCTCTTTCAGGTTACTCTATCGGGTAGCTTATAGATAAAGTATTATAGAATGTGACTTTTCCTTTCCAATGTTTCCTATAAAATTTCCATGTCAGTTTTTCCATGCTGCATGGTGGTTTTTCTCACTTTTTCCTGGAGGGTTTGGTGGTGGGGGGAGCCTTCTTGCTTTCCTATCCTTATCCTTCAACATGTAGAGTTAGATCTTGTAGTCATAGTTTTCTCTAACAAGCAGCCTCGAAAGGACCATAAGGTCTGTTGCTGTTTGCTTTCCTGTGTAATCCTGTGTATTCATAAATTCCAACGATCGAGTCCCGGTTGAGGCTGATATTAACCATGTAAGTGGGAAATATGAACTCAGTATTATATTTATTTTATTTTACTTTTTTTTTTGGAAGAGAGAAGCGCACCGCCGTAAATATTCTAAAACTTATATTAATTTCCAGTATATCGAGAAATTTAAGAGCTTTGTATTGTACTGCTGGTGGCGTAAGGTGATTTTATACAGTTGGAGAGAGTTTACAAGAACCCAATGATTGATGTGGGGATTATACCGGTAGTGCTTCTTCATATATATATAATTGTCCTTAATCGCTCCCATAGTTAACGTTAGTGGTGTACGTAAATACTAAACTACGCCATACCTATTGTACTTTGTGTTTATCTAGGTACACACACACACACACACACACACACACACACACACACACACACACACACACACACACACACACACACACACACACACACACACACACACACACTATTAATGTCGTACTTGTTGATCTGTTTGTGTTGAGGCGCACGAGTAAGAACGTGTGTGTGTGTGTGTGTGTGTGTGTGTGTGTGTGTGTGTGTGTGTAGGCGTCACGGTTTCTCCCCGCCTTTCACTCCTGCTGTCTACCTGTCTTTTCACCTGAAGAATAGAACAGTGTGTGAGCCACGGCCGTACCCAGTCCCCTCTCACACTACCCATTCAGCTCAATAACATCTCTTTACTTTATGCTTTACTTCTCCAGAGGGTTTTATTGGCTTTTAAGACCCTGTAATAAAGACCTTGTTATAGTAAAGATGTTAAGGGAAGCCATAATAACCTCGCCATTTCGAGAAGTCTCCCAAAAACCCAAATATACTTTTTTTGGAAGCATAACAAGTCAAAAAAAATAAAAATAAATAAGGGATAAATGCCCTTCTAGTTCTGATTTACCTTTTTATTTTGTTTTTGTCATATACAGAAAAATCGTCTTTATGTATGAGATTTTTTGGGACTGGAGGGGTTAGACGCAGCTTCTTAAACCCCTTTCACTGCCACGGGACTCCTGTAAACTGAATGAGATCGTCGGCGGTGGTAAGAATAAGATTTATTATACATCGTCGCACTGAAGAGGTTAACCATTTTGCTGCCATGTATACACTGAGTTTTATTGCAGTTGACGAAAGACACACACACACACACACACACACACACACACACACACACACACACACACACACACACACACACACACACACACACACACACACACACACACACACACACACACACACACACACACACACACACACACACACACACACACACACACACAGCCTTTTATTCCAGCCTGCATCACACGATTTCATTCAGACCAGAGAAAGCCACCACAGCCAGAAAGCAAAAATAAATAAGTAGATATATAAATAAAAATCGATTTTTATTTTCACCTATAAATTAAGAAATCTGTATTCCAGATAACACCCAACAATTTAATTCTAATTTTTTAAGACTTGCACAAAGCCTTATAAAACTTGCTTACCTTGTTCCATTCTGAATGCCTACAGAAGACTTTTTATAAATTGGGAAGTAGACTCTTGAATTTAATGGATCACTGGGGATTTTTTTTTTTTTTCCAGTACGAAGGGCGTCTCGTAAGCTGAATAAAATCATCTAGTGTTAGCAAGAATATAAAAAGAAATGCGTCGTCGTACTGAAAGGGTTTGTATATCAGTGCAGTACAAAATAATATAACTATGCTAAATCTACCTTAGATATTGCGTGTGTGTGTGTGTGTGTGTGTGTGTGTGTGTGTGTGTGTGTGTGTGTGTGTGTGCACATATGTGTGTGTGCACCTGTGTGTGGTTATGCATGTACGTGTGTGTGTGTGTGTGTGTGTGTGTGTGTATGCCTGTGCTTGTCACGTCCGGTGATTCATTTTAGCCTCTAAGTGCGTCCCAGCAGCAGGCGGCCACTGTATGTCTTGGCACTGTGTGTGTGTGTGTGTGTGTGTGTGTGTGTGTGTGTGTGTGTGTTTGTATGTGTGTGTAGGGATCTATAATTGCATCTGTGTCAGTGGGCATGCAGTCAGAGAAACTAGTTGATGTAGCTCGTACTCTGTTTAATATATGGGTGAAGAGAGAGAGAGAGAGAGAGAGAGAGAGAGCGTTGTCGTACACACACCAATAAACACACTCACACACAAGTAAACTAACTCACAGACCTCCCCACTAAAGAAACACACACACACACACACACACACACACACACACACACACACACACACACACACCTGATCATATCGCGATAATAATAGCGTGAAATTATGTAGGGAGACAGTGACTAATTGGGTATTAATCTTAATGAAAAAAGACACCGAAAAAAGAAAGTTCACGAGTTGTAGATTTTAGATATGAATGATGAGAGAGAGAGAGAGAGAGAGAGAGAGAGAGAGAGAGAGAGAGAGAGAGAGAGACCAAAATAGGGTAACGAGACGCGACGGGGAGTCTGTGGTGTGGGGGAGAGATGAAGGTCTGTTGTGGGAGGAGAAAGGTCGTTGCTGATTAGGGACATAAATATGCCGGAAGGTCGTTTTCATCGTGACCACCGTACAGAGGATGGTATGTCAGGCAGTAGTTAGGTCATCATCATCATCATCTTTTTAACCATCGCCATCATCATCATCATCATCATCTTCATCGTCGTCGTCATCGTCGTCGTCATCGTCGTCGTCGTCGTCGTCAGCATCAGCTTAGTCGTCGTCATCATCATCATCAACAACATTAGAAGCCAGCTCACGATGGGATTTCACCACCCGCGTAGCCGGAAAGTTTTTCCTCGGCACATAATTTTGCACCTCCATTTCTGATTTGACGCAAGTTGAGGATGTAAAACACACACAAACAAAGCCAGCCAGCCAACCTCACAACTGAAAACATTGCCACTCTGCTCGCTTCGGAGTGCGGGTGGTAAATGAGCGGAGTGGTAATGTTTTCAGTTAAGAGGTTGGCTGGCTGATTTGTTTGTGTGTGGGTAAACAAGGTATCTCATTAACGGCTTGAACTGTCAACATGAAACTTTTAGGGTATCAAGATATGGCCAAAATCTTGTACGAGTTCGAAATGGGCATTCGCGTTCAAGGTCACCAAAGGTCAACTAGTTGACCTTTGGCAGCCATTTTGGTGATCTTGACCTTGACCCAAAGTGCTCTTTCTCGAACTCGTCCACGATTTTGGCCAAATCTTGATAACCTGAAAGTTTCATGTTGGTAGTTCAAGCCGTTCATGAGACATCTTGATTACCCTCAGAAACAGCCAGCCAACCAGCCTCACAACTGAAAACATTACTATTCTGCTCGCTTTGCAACGCGGGTGGTAATTAGTCATTCCCTACATCAGCATCACCACTCTGACCTTTTTTTCCTACCTATGAATGGACTGAGGTAAACAGCTAGACGCAAGATATTAAGCGAAATTAACGAATAAAACGGATTTAGAACACATCCTAATAATCCCACACCAGCTGATGAAATCGTCCCCCCCGGCCGGTCTTGACATCCTGACACCTAGATTAAAGATGTGTCAGGGGGTCCACAAACACTGATTAATCCCTCCCTTAATCCCTCTCTCTAAGTCCACATCGACCCACTTATCTATCTAATTTGACACTAAGTTATCCTGGCACCTCCTCTCCTCCCCTGGTATTCAACCTCACTTTCCCCCACGCCTGCCCTCCGTCTCTCTGCTTGATTTCTGTGCTTCATATCTTTACTTCCTCTCTATGTCTCATACATGCTCACACCTCCACTGATTCTGTTCTCCTTTTTCCCTATTCCCTCTGATTTTGTACTGTATAAGATATTTTCTTTATTATCTCTTTCTGATACCTCCTTCCTCTTATTCCATTCCTTTTCCGTGTCTTTCACCAGATTCTTTCTTCTCACTTAATTTCTGTCCCCCTTTTTTTTTTCTTCTTCTTCACCCATCACTACCATGCGTCCGTGCTTGATTCTGTGCTTTGTTTCTGTGCTGCCCCGTCTGTCTCAGAAGAAATATTTCATCAGATTCTGTTCCTCTTGTCTGTTCCACTGAGTGATTTCTTATCCTGTTGTTTTTTGCTTGTTGTCTGTGTTCTTCTTGACTATAATCTTGCGTTTAGTCCTCATTTCATTGTCCTTCCCACTTTCAGATTCAGATAGCTTCCCTTTCTGTGTGCTTTTGGTTATTGTCTCCACGAGTATGTGTCCCTTTCATTTATCCTTCCCCCTTTCAGTCTCAAACAGCTTCCCTTTCTGTGTCTGTTTTTTCCTTCTTATTTACCCCATTCATTGTTCTGCTGTTTCTTTCTGGCTCACATGTACTAAGTTTTTCTCTTGATTCTTTTCTTTCCTATGCTTCCCTACTTATCTCCCTTTGTTTATGCCTTCTCCTTGCATCTCCTCTTTAGCCTACCCTCTGTGTTCTTTGCTCTCGTTTTCCTCCTTCCATTCTTCCTCACTTTCTCTACTCCCTTCATTATCCCTCTGCGTCTACACCCTTTTCTTTTATCCCTCCCCCATTCTGCTTGAGGAGGAGGAGTTGGCAGGCGAGGGCGATTCCATCCATCAGAAGGGGGAGGGGGGGACGAGGTGCTAAAAGTTGAACCTGACAACTATAATCTGGGAAACGCTATAAATGGAAGGATCTATCTTTTTCAAGTTGGCCTCGGTCCCACAGGCGCTAAGACACTAGTACGCAGGCACGTAAACAGGGTGGTACGTAAATAGCACGGCACAAGAAACACCTAGCAGTATCTTGTGTCTTTCGAGGACGGCTGAGTGTGCTGGTGTGGGCGGGTGTGGGAGTAGGGAATAAGTAGATGACGTGGGATTCTTGGTAACTCTGATTGAGCCGTCCACTTAAGACACGAGAGCGCCCGGCATAGTGAAAGAGGAGCGCTGTATATGGGCCAGCCTGTACAGTATATACACCCAAGCACATATATACGTCTGAACTCACAGCTAAACACACACTGCCACACACATAAATACATACACACACAACTACACACATAAATACATACACACACAACTACACACATAAATACATACACATACTACCGCACACATAAATACAATAACACACTACCACACACATAAATAAAAACACACTACCACACACATATATACATACACTAAAATACACATATATTCATACACACACTACCACACTCATATAAAATACACATATATACATACACACACTACCACACTCATATATCTATTCACGCACTACCACACACACACACACACACACACACACACACACACACACACACACACACACACACACAGTAGCACATAAAGACGCACATGCAAGTAAAGTGGGTGCACATTCGGTCAACAGGGGAAGGCAGTGAGCGTCGCCTTAGCCTTGAATGGGTGTTTTTAGTCAGGTACGTTTGCTCATTATTTACTTGGCCGCACAAGGACAAACAGCCACACGGTCAACAGAGGAAGTGTTCGCCGTCTTAAGCTCAGGTGGGCCATGTAGGTGGTGACAGGTGTTTAGGTATAATTATTTACCTGGGCGTAAGAAGGCGTAAGCGAGCACAGTAGAACACGGGCACACAGGTCTCTCTCTCTCTCTCTCTCTCTCTCTCTCTCTCTCTCTCTCTCTCTCTCTCTCTCTTTCTCTCGTTGAGGAATCATCTCGGAGCGGCTTAGTCAGTCAGTCACTCCCTAAGGTATTTTGCAATTAAGATGCTTCATGCCCGTAGACTTTTTTTCCCCATCCTTCATATAGGCCCTAATAGTCCTGCATCTATATTGAATTTTTAATACTTGCTTCAGGAAGTTGTGACAGCTTATTGCAAAGAAAGGACGTGTTGGAGAGAGAGAGAGAGAGAGAGAGAGAGAGAGAGAGAGAGAGAGAGAGAGAGGCTGTTAACCATAAATCGGCAAGTTTAATCTAAGATGACTTGTAAATTGCCTTGAAATGACAGTGGCAGATGCAAAGTATATATATGTGTAAATGAAACTGCTATGACTTCATGACATGCAAACACAAACTCAAAACACACACACACACACACACACACACACACACACACACACACACACACACACACACACATACACACACACACACACACACACGAGCCAAGCAGTCACATGAGGTTTTGGTTGATACTATATTTTGTACTTTAATTAATAACATAATAAAAATACATGGCGTTTGAAATAAGATCTTCAATTAATTTATCTGGAAATGCCTCGTCCACTGATTTTGTTCTTTGTGTAAATATAGTTGTAGCGATTATAATGTTAACAAACTCCACATTTCTCTTTCTCTCTCTCTCTCTCTCTCAAGGTAACGATAATGAGGCCTGGTGTGACAATGGGAGGAGGCTATATTTTGGGAGGAGACGTGAAAGACGGCCACCTAGGGATGTATTGAGAGAGAGAGAGAGAGAGAGAGAGAGAGAGAGCGAGAGAGAGAGAGAGAGAGAGAGAGAGAGAGAGAGAGAGAGAGAGAGAGAGAGAGAGAGAGAGAGAGAGAGAGAGAGAGAGAGAGAATACAGGAAAACCAAAATAAATATACCGAATTGACTGACCAGCATAACATCCACTAAACATATAAACCATCTAAATAATTATGCTCTGTGTTTATGAAGGACAAGAGAGAAGGGCCAAAAAATGAGTATCTGTTATTTATCTAGTACCGTTGAGATGTTGCCAGAGCTCCAAGAGAGAATCCGTTGACAGTGAGCACCAACAGGGAGTCCTTCAACAGAGAGTTCGTTAACAGAGAGCACCAACAGAGTCCAATAGGGAACACAAACAAAGAGTCCGTAAACAGAGCACCAACATAGTCCGTTAACAGAGAATCTCAACGTAGAGTCCGTTAATAGTGCAAGTGCATCAACAGAGTATGCGCTAGGATTACAGACCACGATGAAAGAGTATGCCAGCTTCAGTATACCTGCTTAGAATATGCTCTACGTATATTTGACTTTATTCTAGTATTTAAGTAGATACATAAACCGTCTTGCATTCTAATTCAGCTGACGATTTTTTGAGCTGAGAAAGAGCATAGAGGCTTGAGAGAATTAAGGACAATATCACACGCATTAAAGTTGTGTAGCGGTGTTGGGTATGTGCTAAATATAAGGGCAGGTATCAGGTGGTGAAGGTGTCCGGTGCCTGGTGCTAATGGGGGGAAAGATAAGGGCATATAAGGGGTAAGGGGAGCAGGGATGAAGGAGGGGAGGGTGACCGTAGGGAACGAGCGCGCGCGCTCACACACGCACACACACGCACACACACACACACACACACACACACACACACACACACACACACACACACACACACTCTCTCTCTCTCTCTCTCTCTCTCTAAGATAAAAAAAATCCCCCCACCTTACTTCCAAGCCCAACCCTCACGTAAGGCCACAGAAAATTAAAGTTTTTTTCTCAATAAATATTACTATGTGGTGTATTATCGGTTTTCCGCAGAGGTGTAATATCGTGAGATTGGGGGCGCCGGAGAGAGAGAGAGAGAGAGAGAGAGTAGGGCCCATAAAGAGAATGGAATAAAGACAGAAGAATAATAGTAAGGGAGCGGAAGAATGAGTGGAGGAAAGGAGGACATATGTGGATACGAGAGAGAGAGAGAATTCCAAGGGAGTGTAAATGTCATGTCTCTTGTCTCATGTGTTTGTGTAAGGTTTTTGTAGTCTCTCTCTCTCTCTCTCTCTCTCTCTCTCTCTCTCTCTCTCTCTCTCTCTCTCTCTCTCTCTCTCTCTCTCTCTCTCTCTCTCTCTCTCTTTTTCTCTCAGTTTTCCTTATTTCTCTCTTTTTACCATAACCTTGATCTCATAAAATAGATACCATAATCACAGCCCACCCTGTAATTATTGGTCTCAGAAGAATCACTGTGTTTATCCTGTTTACTTTGCGCCTCTTTCTGTTCTTTCCCCTCTTTCCTGTTTTCCTCTCTTCCTGTTTCTCTCTCCTCCCCTTCTTCTCTTCTATTTTCCCTCCCTTCCTTCCAGTTTATTTTCCCTTGATCCCTTTTTTCTATCCTTCCTCTCCACCGCTCTTTCCTCTTTCCTCCTTTCTGCATATTTGTTTTTCCATACTTCTCTTTCCCTTTCATCTTGATTTATCTTTCGTCTTTGTTCCTCCTTATTTACCTCGAGTCTTTTCTTTTCCCCTGCCTCTAAAACTCTCTCCCCTCTCCTTTTCTCTTCCTCCATATTTATCTTTCTTCTGTATATTTACCTTCCTTCCCTACCTACCTGCCTACCTTTTTTTTTTATATATTTCCTTCCATTCCTTCGCATCTCCTTCCCTTTCTTTCCTTTTTCCCTGCGTATTCTTCCCTCCTTTTTTCAGGCTTTCCTCCCTACCTGTCTTCTCTTCCTTCTCTCCTCCTTTTTTGCCGTTTCCCCCTTCTTCCTAACCTTCTCCAAGTTCCCCCTCCTCTTCATTATTCATCCTCTCTCCCCTCCCTTCACTCTATTTTCCTTCACTCCCTTCCTCCCTTCTTGTGGATCCCTGTTTCATTTTTCAGTGTTTCCGCTTCGTGTTTCCTCCTCCTCCCCTCTTTCCTTTTCTCTACCCCTTTCCATTCTCTTCTCATGGTTTGCTCTCCTTCTTTTCTCTTCTCTCATTATCTTTCACTCCCACTACCTTCCTTTTTCTCTTTCATTTTTTCTTCTTTTCCTTTCTGCCTCGCTCTCTCCTACACTTGTCCTTCTCTCCCTCCCCTCCCTTTTCTCTTTTTCGTTTCACCTCCTTTCCTTACATTTTGTCTTTTCCCCTTTATTCCTTCCTTCCTTTCTTTGTCTTCCTCCTCCCCCTCCTCTGTCCTCTCGTCTTCTTTCCCCTCTTAGCCTTATGTTCCCTACCTTCCCTTTTCTTTCTTCTCATCTTCCATTCTCCCCTTTTTCATTTCCCTCCCTCCTCCTTTCCGTTCCTTTATATTCCCTCTCCACTTTTTCCCTTCCTCCTTTCCTTACCTTCATATTTCCTCTTCCTACCTTCCTTCGTCCTCTCTCTTTCTCCTCCCTCCATTCCTTACATTCTTTCCTTCCCTTTCATTCCCTTCTTTCTCCCTTTCTTTTCTTTCCTTCCATCCATATTATCTTTTGTCTCTCCTTACCTTCTGTAGTATATTTCTCTTTCCGTCTCATTCCTCCCATCTTTCCCTTCTCTCAGTTTCCTCTCCTCTCCTCTCGCCCTCTTGCACTGCCTTTTTCTTTCTTCTCCCTCCATCCCTCTCTCCCCTCCTCACTCTTTTTCTTTCCCTCCATCCCTCCTCCCCTCCTCACTCTTTTCTTTCCCTCCATCCCCCCTCACCTCCCATTTCTTTCCCTTCCCTCCTCCCTTTCCACCACCTCTCATAGTCGATCACGTCTGTCAATAAACATGGCTGCCTTTTTATGAATGGTACTTTTTTCCTCCCTTCCCTCCTCCCTGCCCCTTTCCTACCTCCTTCCCTTCCTTCTTCCTCCTCCCTTTCCTACTTCCCTCCCTTCTACATTCTTCCTCTCCTACTCTTTTCCTCCTCTTCGCACGTTTCTCTTCTTCCTTCTTTTCCTTGTTCCTTGTCCCTCTTTTTTTTTATGTATCTTCGTTTGTCTTCCTCTTGTTCTCCTTCTCTCCTCACTTATCATCTTTCTTCTCCTTTCTGTCTTCCCTCTTCCGCCTCTCCGTTTTTTTCTCACTTCCACTTTTTTCCTTTTCTTTCATCCCTTTTCTTGTACCATCTTCTCTTCTCCACTGTCTTCTTCTCTGTCCATTTCTTGTCTTCCTTTCTCCTTTCTTTTCTTCCTTATATTCTCATCTCCTGAAGCGTTTCCTCTTTCTCTTTCCTCTCATTACTTCATGTCATCTCCAGTTTTCATCTCTTCCTATTCCCCTCATCCTTATCCTCTCTTTCATTATTCATTCCAACCCTTCCTTCCCATTTCTTTCCCTTTCCCTCTTTTTCATTTTGTTCTCCTTTTTTCCTTACATTTCTGTCCTCCATTTTCCTCCTCTTCTTTTTCTCTTCTCTCCCCCTCTCGTCCATCACATTTTTATTTACCTTTCCCTCCCCAATGCCTTCCTCCATAAATACTCTCCCTTTTTTCTCTCAATCTGTCCCATCCTTTTCGCCTCCAGCACTTTCCTTCCCTAGCTCCATTCTCTCTCTCTCTCTCTCTCTCTCTCTCTCTCTCTCTCTCTCTCTCTCACCATCGTATTCTCTGCCCTGTCCACAACCATCTTCCTCCCCTGTCTCTTATTTTCCTCCACTTCTGTATTTTCCTCATCTTCCTATGTCTTCATTTTCTTAGCCTCCTCCAGTATCTTTCATTCCTCCCCAATTCCATCTTCCGGTGCATCATTCCCTTCATTCCTATCCTTCTCTCTTCCCTCCACTTCCACCCTTCTTTCATATCGAGTACCATCTCCTGTTTTCTCCTTTCCTCCACCTTCTTCCACTTCTCTCCACTCCAGTTCTCTCCTTTCCCTTCCTTCCAGTTTCTTTACCTATTTTCTCCATTTTCATCTCTCTCTCTCTCTCTCTCTCTCTCTCTCTCTCTCTCTCTCTCTCTCTCTCTCTCTCTCTCTCTCTCTCTCTCCCGTCCTTTAAGTTCCCCCCTTCCGTCGTTCTCTGGCCTTTCCTTCTCCCTGCAGTACCATTCTTTCCTCCTTCCTCCAGTGCCATCTCCCTAATTCCCTCGGGTTCCTTCCATCGTTCCTCCCCAAACTTTCATCCTTGTCTCTTTCCTCCAGCTCCATCTTGCCTCCATCCTCCAATTCCCTCCTCCCACAAATTTCCTTCTTCCTCCATTCCCTCCTTGCCTCACCTTCCCCTTCTTCGACCCTCCCGGCCTCCCTTTCCCCAGTACTAGCTAGTGGCAGCTGGGGGCGGTGCTGGGGTGGGTTGGCGTTACAGATTCATCTATACACTGTTCAGGTACACACACACACACACACACACACACACACACACACACACACACACACACACACGCACATATATATATATATATATATATATATATATATATATATATATATATATATATATATATATATATATATACATTATTCGGAGCTTCCAAGAATACTGTTCAATATAAAACCACGTCATGAGGCGTATTAGTATTAGTATTAGTATCATTATTATTATTATTATTATTATGGAACAGAAATGTTGGCTTTCTATATTCCTGCTACCGCCAGACGAATCAGCGCTGCATGGGAGTAGTTTCTGATTTTTTTTAAGGTTTGTTTTCTATTTTGCTTTATTTATGTGTATTTGCAGGTAGAAAAATTGGACTGTTGGTAACAGCGTCGTGGTTACAGTATCGTAAACATATGCCCAGGATGGTAATTCCTGCTTAAAATATATATATAATTTGTAAGCCTTGACCATTCCTCCTGTGAAGAAAGTTGTAATCACACACACACACACACACACACACACACACACACACACACACACACACACACACACACACACACACACACACACACACACACACACACACTTTCCCCCTTCCCTTTCTTGCTTTATCTCTTGTCCTCATTCACACACACACACACACACACACACACACACACACACACACACTTTCCCCCTTCCCTTTCTTGCTTTATCTCTTGTCCTCATTCTCTCTTTCATTTTCTAAGTCTCTCATTATCTTCCACTTTCTTTATTCTCGCTTTTACATTTTCTCTTTCCCATGCTTCTACATTTCCTTTTTCAGCTCTCGCTTTTACATTTTATCACGGCCCCTCTCTCTCTCTCTCTCTCTCTCTCTCTCTCTCTCTCTCTCTCTCTCTCTCTCTCTCTCTCTCTCTCTCTCTCTCTCTCTCTCTCTCTCTCTCTCTCTCTCTCTCTCTCTCTCTCTCTCTTACACCGCTCGCTGGTGCAGTGGTAACGTTCCAGCTTGCCAACTGGTGGACGGGAGTTCGCGCCTCGCTCAGGTTGCGAAAAGTTTCACTGACGAAGTGGGTGGTTACTGTCCCCCTGGAGCAAGGGGACGGGTGTGTGCGTGTGTGAAGGTCACAGCCTTGCCCTTAGATCGGACTATATGAGCTCTCAGCTCCCTTCCGGGAGGGTAAAAAACTGACGATCACGACCATCAAGTGATCCTGACCGACCCGGTGAATTACACACACACACACACACACACACACACACACACAAAGCTTCATGTACCCAATGCTTGTATTTATGTCTTATTTTTTGTTTTATAAGGTTATGTTGGTTTTCATTTAAGTACCGGGTAGTTTTCTTATAAGTTTTGTAAAGATAGATTGGTAGATAGATAAACAGCGGATTGAATGGATAGATTGCGGGTTAGATAGATGAATAAATAGATAGATATAGGCTTACTAGATAGATGTAGGCTTAGATAGATTGATAGATAGATAGATGGTCCCAGTTTGAGCTGCAATATAAAATCACATTATTTTTTTCCTCAGATTTGTCGCGTCTTAAAGAGAGTATTAAAACCGTGAGCAGTTTGATACGGAATGTCGCCAGCCCGTTTAATGGAGGGGAAAAGGTGGTGGGATGTGGTGGGGCAATGAATGGGTTACCACATGGCTATAACAGTGGAAGTAACGGGTATTGGTGCCTTTGAGAGTATATCTGAAAAGTGCCCTGATAGTAATAGTGGTGATGGTGATGATGATGATGATGATAGGGAGTAGGTGGATAATAGCAATAATAATAATAATAACAAAAACAAAGACAACAACAACGACAACCAGAAAGCACTCAGATAGCACATACTTCCGCCAGTGCCATTGCTATTACAAACTATCCGGATCCGGATCCGTGGAGACGTTGTGTGGAGTACATAGGATCCAGATCTGCCTCAAAATATAGTCAGTTGTTCCTTGACCCATGGCCCACTCTTCCACAACATTTTATTGAAATTCATGGAGAACTTTTGGAGATATTGTGCGGGATACATAGGATCCGGATCCGTCCCCAAATTTAATCAATTCTTTCTTGGCCTATCGTCCACTCTTTCACAAAATTTCATTGAAATTCATTGAGAACTTTTGAAATAATCGTGTGGACAAACAGACAAACAAATAAACAGACAAACATAGGTGAATACGTAACCTCCTCCAGCTTCTTTGGCGGAGATAACAACAACAGTAGCAGTAATACTAGTGGAAGAGTAATAGTAGTAGTAGTGCCGGTAGTAGTAGTAATAGTAGTAGTAGTAATAATAATAATAATAATGATGATAATAATAATAATAATAATAGTAATAATAAGAGTAATAATAATATTAACAATAATATTAATAGTAGTAATAAAGTAATAATAATAATGAGGTACTAATAATCTTGATAGTAGCCCATTAAAGTTAATAATAACGGTATTGCATTCTTATTCATCAGTTGTGTTGCAATTTTACTTCATTATTTCGCAATCCCATTAAGTGTTAAGGAATTATTGATCGGGATTCCACGGTAGGGGACATTACTACCTCACCAGTCTCTATGTGAAGAATTATGAAACTCTTATGAATTATTTTGAAAGATTATTTGGCTGCAGGACTGGTTTCCGTAAGTCATCGCTCACTCTTTCGCAATTTATCGTACTGTTGTGGATCAATACAAATAAAGCAACAACAACAGTAGTAGTAGTGGGAAGAGGAGGAGGAGGAGGAGGAGACTTTATAGCTCCTTTACGGTATCTCAGAAGTAAAGAAAAAAATAATTGGATCCTAAAAAAGCGAATCGGTTGGAATCTGGCGTCTTTATTCGGAAATCCCGGAAGTGTAAAAGGATTATTGATCGGCTTTACGTGTTATGGAAGAGGTGTATTAGGTGTGTAAACAGAGTGTAGTGTGGTGTGTATTGGTCAGGGTGAACGGTGGGTGTTTTGTGATTTCTCTCTCTCTCTCTCTCTCTCTCTCTCTCTCTCTCTCTCTCTCTCTCTCTCTCTCTCTCTCTCTCTCTCTCTCTCTCTCCTCCCTTTAATTAAAGATAGTAAACTTTGTGTGAATTTAAGGCCGGGCCACCTGGAAACGATCGTAAAGTCTGTGTGATCTGTATATCTTAAAGGAGCGTAAGTTCTGTGTATCTAAAGGGATCGTAGGGTGTGTGTGGTCTGTGTATCTAAAGGGATCGTAGGGTGTGTGTAGTCTGTGTATCTAAAGGGATCGTAGGGTGTGTGTGGTCTGTGTATCTAAAGGGATCGTAGGGTGTGTGTGAACTGTGTATCTGCAGGGATCGTAGGGTGTGTGTGGTTTGTGTATCTATAGGGATCGTAGGGTGTATGTGGTCTGTGTATCTGCAGGGATCATAGGGTGTGTGTGGTGTGTGTATCTATAGGGATCGTAGGGTGTGTGTGGTGTGTGTATCTAAAGGGATCGTAGGGTGTATGTGGTCTGTGTATCTAAAGGGATCGTAGGGTGTGTGTGGTTTGTGTACGTAAAGAGATCGTAAGGTGTGTGGTGTGTGTATCTAAAGGGGTCGTAGGGTGTGTGTGGTTTGTGTACGTAAAGGGATCGTAAAGTGTGTGGTGTGTGTATCTAAAGGGATCGTAGGGTGTGTGTGGTGTGCGTTATTATATGCAGGACAACATGAACCCCTCCCTCGTATCGACCCCCTACCCATGAATGTCTAATTGTCCCTCCATCAGTCTCCATTACCACCACCCCTTCTCCCTCTCTTTCTTCCCCCTACCCTTGTCCCCTCTCTTTCTTCCCCCTACCCTACTTCCCCCCCTTCCCCCGTCCCCCGTCTCTCTCCTCTCCCCGCTTCATTCGCTGTCTGCTTGTCTGCTTCCCCCTTTACTTCTCTGCTTCCCTCTTTACTTCTCTGTTCTCCCCTCCTCCTTGCTATATATTATCCGCATTCCTCTTGGATTTCTTCCCGCTTTTTCTTCTCATCTCTGCCCTCTACCTTCTTCCGCTGTCTACTTCTCTCTCTGTCAGTACCCCCCTTCCATTCTCTCTCTACTCACCCTCGTCTCTTTCCCCCCCCCCTCTTTTCCCCCACCCTTCATCTATGTGTCCCCCTCCTTTCCTACTCTCTGTGTTCCTCATACTTCTGCCTTTCCCTCGTCCCTCATCACCTCTACTTCTCCTCCCCCCCGTCTTCTTTTTGCTTTCTCCCTCCTCCGGCTCCCTCCTCCTCTCTCTACCTCTCCCTCTCCCCCTTTTCCCTCCACCTCTCTCTCTGCTTCCCTGTCCTGCTCCCTATACTCCTCTCCCCCGTCTCCATATGATCCCCCTCCCCGGCCTTGCCTTCTACCCCAGACCTCTCTGTCTCTGTCTCTTTTGCTTGCTTGCTCTGTTGCAGATGGGCCCTTACTGTTGCCACCCTGTTGGTTGCTGTTGTTGTTGTTGGTGGTGGTGTTGGTGGTGGTCTGTGTTGGTTGGTAGTACTTCGTTGTTGTTGTTATTGACGTTGATTTTGTAAGTCTTGTTGGTCCCGTTGCTAGGGTAGTACCTGTTTTTTTTTCCTTTTATGTGATTGATTCTTTGCTGTGATTGATTCTCCTTGTTCCGTTGTTAATGAAATCTTTAGTCCTCTCTTCCTCCTATTTTATTTATTTATTTATTTATTTATTTTGGTAGGGACGAGAAGTACAAATCACTAACTGTCGTGGTGGAACTTTTTTTTCATTGTGGACTTTTCTTGTTTGTTGACCCTTGATTTATTTTGACGTTATTACAGTTACTTTCTTCGTTGCCATTGTGTGTGTGTGTGTGTGTGTGTGTGTGTGTGTGTGTGTGTGTGTGTGTGTGTGTGTGTGTGTGTTTCATTTGTTTCTTCACATTCTGGTTACAGTTATTGGTGTATGCACTTAAGAAAAATTGGTTCATTTCCGTGTTGTTTCGTTTTGTCGATTACATACATACGAACATGCATACACACACACATACACTTAATCAACCCAGACAGACAGGCAGTATGACAGACGAACAGACAGACAGACAGGCAGACACGTAAGCAGACAGACACATAGACAGACAGATCAAAACAAGACTATCGAAGAGGACAAACATAAATAACGTGTTGTCATGTTTGGAAGGCTGTGTTTGTTTACTGTTTTATCGTACCCTTACCCGAGTTTGCCAGATTCCCAGATGTGAAGTTATTGATTAGTTTTTGTTGACTCCTTAAGATATTCATGTTGGTAGGTAGACACGGCCATGAGCAAAAGTTCGTCGACATTTCTCTACCCGCCTTGTATCCTCTCACATTTTTTTTTCCACTCTTCCCCAAACGACAGAGAGCATCTTTCCTTCTCTTGCTCTCTGCGATCGTTGTATCCTGCCTCCATTTTCTTTTCCATTATTTTCCCAAGCGACAGAGAGCATAGTTCCTCCTCATACTTCTTTTGATTTTTGCCTCATACTTCTGTCACATAAAAATAGTTCTTGTAATACTTTTGCCACAGCAGGTAGAGAAGTTTTGGTGAATTTTTGCTCATGTCTGTTTGTACGTAGATTTTGAGGTTGATTGGCAAAGGAGGTCGGTAGGTAAGGTCAGTACCGTGGATAGGTAGGTAGGTAGGTAGGGTGGTTGGTGGGTAGATAGTGAAACAGGTAAGTAGGTTGCTAAAGAGGATGGGAAACACGGTTGGTAAATAGGAAATCAAGTGAATTGAGAGAGAGAGAGAGAGAGAGAGAGAGAGAGAGAGAGAGAGGGGTTAATGGTGTATTGTGGAGGGGTTAATGAAGTCAAGAAGCTTTTCCAAAAAATAATTAAATAGCCTGGGAATGGCAAAAAAAAAAAAAAAAAAAAGGCGTCGTCGGATTGAAGGGGTTGATAATTGGCATAATAATTATAGTATTTAGAGGAGAGAGAATTATCGGGGTGAAGTGGTGCATAATTAATGGTGATAAGACGAGTTAAAGGGGGCAGCATGGAAGGAGAGATGGAGGAATGAGGGAGAGATGGAAGGACTGGTGGAGAGAAGACAGAACTGGAGGTGAATTAAAGGGGTCGACATGGAGGGAGAGATGGAGAGACTGGTGGAGAGAAGACAGAACTGGAGGTGAATTAAAGGGGTCGACATGGAGGGAGAGATGGAGGAATGAGGGAGAGATGGAGAGACTGGTGGAGAGAAGACAGAACTGGAGGTGAATGAAAGGGGTCGACATGGAGGGAGAGATGGAGGAATGAGGGAGAGATGGAGAGACTGATGGAGAGAAGGCAGAATTGGAGGTGAAATCGAAGCTACAGTTAGATGTCTTAAGGAAGGCAAGCTAGAACTGAGGAAGCTAAAACGCAGCAAAATGAGGCTAAAACTAATCAAGCTAAAGCACTTCAGGAGCAAAGAGCACTTAAGAAAAATGCTAGAACTGCTACGAAAAAAAAAAAAAAAAAAAAAAAAAAAGAGCTTAAGGGAGGAACCAGCTAGAACTCTTAAAAATTGACTTGATAATGAGAACTAATTGAAGCGACAATTATCAGGATGGATTGATGCATAATTGATATTGATAACACGGGGGACGTAAAGGGGGTGGGAGTATGGAGGGAGAGATGCAGGAAAGATGGAAGGAATGGAGGGAGAGGTGGAGGAAAGATGGAAGGAATGGAAGGAGAGGTGGAGGGAAGATGGAAGGAATGGAGGGAGAGATGAAGGATAGATGGAAGGAATGGAGGGAGAGGTGGAGGAAAGATGGAAGGAATGGAGGTAGAGGTGGAGGAAAGACGGTAGGATTGGAGGGAGAGTCGAGGTGCTGGAAGAAAGATAGAGAGATTGGAGGGAAATCGAAAGTGATGGAGGAAAGGTGAAGAGATTGGAGGCGAGGCAGATGTGAGAGGAGAGAAAGAAAGGTAGTGGAGGAAGAGAGAGTTGGAAAAGGAAATTGGTAGAGATGGATATGTGTAGAGGGAGGAAAGGAGGGCTTTAAGGTTGTAGGGGAGAAAGATAACAAGCGGAGGGGAGAGAAGGAGTGGGAGAGGAAGAGACATGTGGGTGAAGTAGGGACAAGAGGAGGAGGGAAGGAGAGGAAGTGGAAGGAAAAGATAGAGAGGGGATGAAAAGTTGTAAGAAACGAGGGAGGGAAGGGATGGAGGAGGAGAGGGAGAGAGAAGGAAACAGGAGAAGCTGAGGAGAGGGTAAGGAAGGCGTGGGAAGGTGAGAGAAGTGTAAGATAAGGAGAAGGAGTGGGAAGGAGAGGGGAAGAGACAGAGAGAGAGAGCGAGTGAGGGGAACAAGAATAGCACTAGGGAGGGGAGATAACGAGAAAGGTGAGGAGTGAGGGAAGTAAGAGAATGGTAGGGGGAGAGGGGGGAGGAGGTGGAGTGGGAAGGGGGAGACGGGAGGGGAGGGGAGGGGGAAGTAAGGCGTAGGCTGAGGGAAACAGAAGACGATAGGGTTAGGGGTGTTGAGGGTGAGTGAGGAGGGGGGTAGGGGAAGGAAGGAAAAGATGAGTTGGGTAGGGCGAGGGAAGCGACGAGGGGAGAACAGTGGCGGGGGGGGGGGAGAAGGTAAGGGAGGGAAGCGGAGAGGTGAAATGAAGAGCAAGGGATGTATAAGGGAGATAGGGAGAGGAAGGGAGGGAGCAGGAAAAGCGAAATTGAACGGGAGGGATAGGAAAGAGGAAGGAAGGAAGGGGAGGGGAGGGGAGGGGAGGGGTTAGATGTGGGGTGAATTAAGGGAAAAGGGTAGGGAAGAGATGGCAAAGAGGGGTAGGTGAGAGAGGGGAAAGGAGAAGGGCAGAGCAGAAAAAGGAGAGAGGAAGAATGATGGAGGAAAGATAAGAGGGGAGGGGAGATTGGAAGGAGAAATAAGAGGTGTGAAGGAGGGAGGGGGTAAGTGAGAAGAAGAGAGGGGAGGGAAGGGGAGTGAGGGGAAGCGAGGGGAGTGGAGAGGAAAGTAGATTAGGGTGAAGGAACCGGAAAAGCGAAGTGGAGGGCATGGGAGGGATATGAGGAAGAGGTAGGTAAGGGGAAGGGATAGGGTCGAGGTAAAGGGAGGGGAGGAGGAGGGGAGGAGAAGGGGAGGTGAGGGGAAGAGAGGGGAGGGGAGGGGAGGGAATAATTGTTAGTGGCTCAGTACCCTGTTCGACGCTGGAGGGGAAGGTGGCGTGCTCATACTACCACAACTACCACTATCCATCACCACGACTACCACCACTCAACACTAGCCACTACTACCACCAGACTCCAACCTCCACTACAACAACATATACCACTACCATCACACTACCACATTCATATTTCCCCCTGCCATAAATCTTCTACCATAACTACCATACCCAATCCTACCATCCACCTTACCATACCTCAGGTGCTACAACTACGATAACTACTACTACTACTATCATTGCTGCTACGACTAACAACACAATTTCCACTAACTTCGGTCTACCAGAACTACTGTTAATACTACTACCACCATCACTACCACAGCAACCACCTGTAAGCTTCCATGTACCACTATAATTGCCATAACTATTAACATTCATCTTCTACCACAATTACCATAACTACTACTGATACCTCTACCTTCACTATCTCAACTACCACCACAAATCTGTGTCTACCACCATCCTCGCTGATACTACTACTACTACAACTACTACTACTGCTACTACGACTACTACTACTACTACTACTACTACTACTACTACTACTTCTACTACTACTACTACCACAATCAACCATCACTGCTTCCAGTACCTGAATTACCACGACTACTAACCACCACCATCCGCAACCACAACTACCACAATTTACCACATCCTTGTCCACCTCCACACACCACTCACCTCTACCACTATGTTCAACCACAACTACCACACAGGCTAATAACTACTACCACAATTCTCTTATAACAGCAATTTCCACGTAAGTCACCACAACTACCATCATCACCTCCATCACTGTCAGAACAGCTGTCATCACACTCACCACCACCATTAACACACACACACACACACACACACACACACACACACACACACACACACACACAACTGATACCATAATAATCAGCCAGACACAGAAACTACCACAGTACCTTTCACCACCCTGTACCACCAACCAACTCACACTACCACACTAACCACCACATCACCACAACCACACCATACAGCCACAGACAGCCATACCATCTACCTCCCCTACCACAACAACCAACCACACCCACACAACAGCCACAACAGCTGGACAGGAAGTAATACATCTACCACAGCTACCATCACAATCACACCTCCCCCCCACAGCTACCACACACACACACACACACACACCGAACACCAACCACTACAACCACATCAAATTCCACAATACCATCTCAGCTAACCACACTACCACACAACCACAACAAATCCCGGTACTAATCGCACCACCGCACACTGGCTACCACAACGAAAACCAGCCACCAGACCACCACAGCTACCACTCACCCTAACTAACCACACAACCAAAACCAACCACACCAGCCCTAACATCCACCACCAACCACAGTACAACAACAACCACATGCACGGCCACAACCACCACACAACTGCCACTAACCACAACACCACGACAGTACCACAACCACCACAGCTACAGTCACCACACCACTCAACAACCACAGCCACCTACCACACAACTACCACAGCTAACCACACATCCACCACCACCACCACCCACAGGCGAACACAAGCGCTCCCCGTGAACACTGCCAAAGGAAGAACACAGAGAAAACTTGTAGCCGCGGTATCGATATGGCTTGAGTTTGGGAAGTGCGGTACTCAAGCCTGCGTTAATGACCCCCAGTGAGTCAGTTCGTGAGTCAAGGAGTGTGTTTCCTGTGAGTCGTGCGAGTCAGAGAATGTGTATAGTGAAAAAAGGGGGAGGGGAGAGAAATACTTACGTGATAATGGAATGTATATGAAAATGAAAAAAATATATATATGAAAAATCCAGGAACGTATGTGAGTCAGAAAAAACGTGGAGAGAAATATTGTCATGTGAGAATGGAATGTAAAAAAAAAAACGAAAAAATCCAGGAATGTATAATTATGAGGTCAGAAAAAAACGTCGGGAGAAATTATATATATACCGTATAAATCATATAAATCCGGGGCATGTTTATAGGGAGTGAAAAGTGAAATTGTGGGTACTGTCATGTGTATCAATGTGGAATGTATATGAGGAAAAGAAAAGTTTAAAAAAAGATAAAAATGAAAATCCTCATGGTGAAATTAAGCTTAGGGTGATTTCATGTATATAAATCCTGGAATGTATACGGGGAAAATAATCCGCCATGGAATAGAGGGCTGAAAACCTCGTTGGAAAAGAAAGAATGTGTATAATCCTGTATATAAATCCTAAATGTGTATGATGGAGAGAAAAACAGGAAAAGTAAAAATTGTGTGCAATCATGTAAATCAAGCAGTATATATGGGGAAAGAAAAAATACACATTACAACGGCGCTTATAGTCCAAGGAAAAGAAATGTGTATGAGGAATGTAAACCCAAATAGAATGGTTTATGTAAATTCAGGAATGTGTATCAGAAATGGAAATAAGATGGAGAGAGTAAATTGTGTGTGTAGTCCTTCTTTCTTGGCCCGAGGGAATGTAAGATGTTTTGGAAAATGTATTGTGAAATGTTTATAGTTCACGATGATGGAGTTTATATAGACTGAGTGATAAAAAAAGTACTGATAATTGGTAAGAAAAGGTGGAAATTATTGGAAGAGAATGTGGAAATCATTGGAAGAAAAGGTTGAGATTAGTTGAAGAAAAGGTGGAGATTATTGGAAGAAAAGGTGGAGATTATTGGAAGGAAAGGTGGAGATTACTGGAAGAAAAGGTGGAGATGCTTGGAAGAAAAGATGGAGATTATTTGAAGAAAAGGTGGAGATTATTTGAAGAAAAGGTGGAGATTATTTGAAGAAAATGTGGCGTTTATTTGAGGAAAAGGTGGAGATTATATGAAGAAAAGGTGGAGATTATTCGAAGTGTAATTATATATGTATAATAATAAGAAATGCTTTTGATATAGATAAGATATGGGGTAGTTTATATGAACCGTGTTTAAAGAAGGAAAAAATACTTGATCTAAAGAAGAGAGATGATGCCGTCAGTCATGTTTATAGGGATGAGAAAAATACTTGATATGTAGGTAAAAGTTGGTTGAGTTTATATGGATCTCTACAAGAATATAAAAAAATGAGATGTCGTTTTATGAAGTGCTTATGTGATGAGAAAAATACCAAGACTAAATAATTATATGGCATTTTTCCTCGCCTGTGCGCCGTCTTTATTAGTGTGTATGACATATATCGCTATTTATATAACTCTGAATATGTATATGAGGTGTACATATTGCGAAACAGAGCCAAAATACTTCCAGTTATAGCGGTATGTTTTATGTGGATGTATCTAAAAGTAATAATACAGTATATGTCTTGCAGGAAGAGTAATAAATATGGAATGGCCCTAAAGTGATATATGAACACAGGTGTAAATGTGTATAATGTATGAGCGTATGATGATGGGATGTTTATAGTGGAGTTTTCGTGGAATGGGTTATATAGCATGAAAAATATACAGTATAAATTCGATTCTGTATATACCGAAAAACCATTGCATTTAAATAAACATACGGTCGTAAAATATATAGTCAATAGTTGGTTGTTATATATAAAAGGTAAAACATGTAATATACCGAGAAGACAAAAGTACTGTATGTTAACGACCTAAGCACGCCAGAAACCATTAGATTATTTTTTTAAAACAGAAGATGAACAGAGAAAGAAAAGAAAAAATATTTGACGAGGAAATGTGCCTGGCTGTTAAAAAAAAAAAAAAAAAGTGATTATTGGAAACAAGAAGGGTTGTGATTTCTAGCTACTCTCAGGTGTCAGATGCTTCGATAGTTATTTTGTTTATTTACTTTTTTCATTTATCTGTTATTTCGTTTGTTTCATCATTTATATGATTATTGAGGTGGCATGACCAGGTAGAGCGAGTTGACTAGGAGAGAGAGAGAGAGAGAGAGAGAGAATATTTTAATGTGGTCGTTACTGAGTAGGAACAGTAGCGCCTAGAGATCCTTTTATCGAGGTCAACCTTCACAGGATGCCTCATCGGTTTTTAATTGGGTAAGCTGGGTAGATAGAAAGACAGATAGATAGATATATTTTGGTAATTAACTTCTCCGGAAGATTAATCAATAAATTCCTTCTTTCACGTACCACACCATATATAAATAGATAGATAGGTAGATAGATATAGATTGATAGATGAAGATATTTAAATAGATAGATACAGATGCGTAATTCGCTCATGGTTTGTTGGAATTAATTTAGCATTCTTCACGTAACAAAGAAGAAAACACGTAGGTACTTCCGCTGTTTCCACGTCCAGTACCAGACAAATTTCCACGTAGCAGGTAATAATAGAACATAATAAATTCCTCTTGTCCCCCCTTCCCCTCCCACCCTGGCTGATAGGAGGAGATAACACAGCATTTATCTGCATTAATACGGGGGCGACAACCGTATTAGGAGGCCCGGTGGTGATGGTGCAAACGGGACACGCCCCATGTGATGTAATACGGGTCTGACGTTTTCTGAATACGGGGCTAATACGGTGATAGACAAGGCGTAGATTGTTTACTGTTACGGTGTAGGAATTGGCGTATTACGGTGTAGGAATTGGCGTATTACGGTGCAAAGAATTGTATGATGCGGGATAAATACGGTTTTTAGGAGTTGGATGCGAATAAATACGAAACATAGACAGATATTTTGATTACTAGTGTTAATATTTATGGTTGAATTAACACGGTGCTGATGGGTAGGATGTGAAGTAATACGGTGCTGACATGGGTAGGGTGTATTATTACGGTGCTGACATGGATAAGTTGGATTAATACGGTGCTGACACTTGTATGATACGAGTCATTACGGTGCTGACATGAGTAAGGTGAATTACTATGGTGCTGACATGGGTAGGATGTAGATTAATACAGTATAGGGTGAATTAATACGGTGCAGACATGGGTAGGGTGAATTAATACGGTGCTGACATGGGTAGGGTGAATGAATACGGTGCTGACATGGGTAGGGTGAATTAATACGGTGCTGACACGGGTAGACCGTGAATGAATTCGGTGCTGACAGGTGTAGTGTAGGAATCAGGTCGATGCTGACGCGGGAGATGTGATTCATTGCGCTGCTGACACGGGTAGAATGTGAGTCAGCCCCTTCAGCGCGAAGACGTAAGACAGGGTGGTTCAAACATTGCGCCACCCAGTTCTCGTGTGTTGCGGGTACGGCTACACTGCATCTCTTCCTGCTATACTACTTTTATTCCAACCTGGCTTAAAACTGCCATCTTTCCATCTTGACTTGCCGCACTGTAAAAATAGGTTAATACTAATATATTATACTAGTCACGAAGAAGTGTTACGAAAAATGATGTAGAGCCATAGTATTGCCATTTTTCTTCCACTGCCTTGCGTGAAATAGACTGCAAAATGACGAAAATCTGAGCCAAGTTAAGGTGAAAGGGATATACCGACATGTAACCTTTTTCGTGATCTGTTGTGTCTGCTTCTTTACACCCAAAACTGTCCAGCAGACTGAGCCGTACCGCAAGACGCGAGACTGGAGAGCGCAATATATGGACCACTCCCTGTTATACTCTTGTCACCGCAAAGCAGTTTAAATTTTCTTTTGGGGTATCAACTTCAAGGGTATGGGTTAAAAATACTCCTTTAAAACTCCCCCATAAATAAAAGCATCGACGTAGGTATGAAGAATGAACACTGAAACGTCCTGTCTTTTTATTTTTTATTTATTTATTTTTTTTATGGATCCGCCGCACGATTTTACCCAGCTTAGAGTACAGGTCTTATAGTGAAAGGGTAAATCTGATGAAAATAATATGGTGTAAACAAGGGTAGAAAATGTAAGAGTTATTCTGGTTGTTGATCCATTACATTTTTTTGCAATCTCTGTGTATTTTTTTTCTTCATATTAGGTTAGACTTTTCGAAATGAAGGAGCTACGTAGAACCTTCATGTATCCCTTCGCCAAAAGAAAAAAAAGTCTTGTAATAGTGTGAATTATAGAAAATATCATCGTTTTGGAAAAGATTTTGGTTCTGTCACATACGTAGTAAAATTGTAATGCGGATCTGATACCTGCAGAAAACGATTTAACCCTTTGATTAAAATTGTGTGCAGGTGGTGAGAGTTAATGAAAAGATGGCGTCGTGGGTGTGAAGGGGTTAAAACAAGGCGTCACGGTCGTGTTGTTGCTGGCCACCCGTATATAAACACTGGCTCTCTCTCTCTCTCTCTCTCTCTCTCTCTCTCTGTTTATCTATATGTCTAGCTTTATGTGTAGCCTATATCTGCCTGTCTATCTATCTGTCTGTCTTAGCTTAGTCTTAATTCCATCCACATTTTTTTTTTCAACATTTTTACCCCAGTATAATTTGTCCCAAGTTTATACCAGTGGATTTTCGTAATGGCACATATTCTTCACCAGCTTCCTAATGACTTCTATACTGTTTTGTTCAGATGGTAACGGAGGTCTGATTTTTTACGTGGAAATTGGACAGTCCTTTCAGTACAATGGTGGCTTTTATTTTCATATTATTTAAGCCTTTCAGTGTGATGACGTATTTCTTATTTTTTTATTTTTGCTACTTTTAGGCATTCTTATTTTTTTTTGCTGAGGAGAGACATTTTGTGAGTAGAGGGGTTTGGTTTAGCCTTCATTCATCTTATTACAAATTTTTATTGACTTAAAATGCACATAATCGGCTGCAAATGGAAACACACACACACACACACACACACACACACACACACACACACACACACACACACACACACACACACACACACACACACACACACACACACACAATTTTTAAAGATAAGAGACCATCGTAGTGAACAGGTTAATATGAGGGAGACTAAGATAATATTTTTGGATATTTGACACCTATGCAATTTTGTCATTATAGTTTTACGAGCAGGAATAATTTGTTTGTACGAATATTTACCATTTTTGTGGGTTCTTATATAGCGTATAGTTAGGTCTCAGGTGTATAATTTGGTCTCAGGTGTATAATTAGGTCATAGGTGTATAATTAGGTCATAGGTGTATAATTAGGTCTCAGGTGTATAATTAGGTTTTATATGTATAATTTGGTCTCAGGTGTATAATTAGGTCCCAGGTGTATGATTAGGTCCCAGGTGTATAATTGGGTCTCTGAGGTGTATAATTAGGTCCCAGGTGTTTAGGTCTCATGTGTATAATTAGGTCTCGGCTGTATAATTAGGTCTCAGGTACCCGCATTACACCTGGTAGAGCGAAGCTTGAATACCGTACATTGTATTATGGGAAAGTATGTCAGACGTCAGGTTATTTGGGGGTTAATTTTGAGTAATAATTGCTTCGTCAGCGTCGTCTTATATCTCAGTAGGTACGGAAATTGAGTTCTTGATGACGCAATGAATGAATAGGAGGAAGACTATTTTCGACCATAAGGTTATCAGTAATTTGTAGCTCCGTAATGGTTGAGCATTGTGCCCGTGTTGATATTGCACTTATTATGCAAAAATTAGTTAAAATATAACCTCCTGACATTTCGTAAACTTTCCTTTTGACACCTTGTATTTGCTGAGACATGTCGCGTGAATCAGACTCGTGGTAATTTAATTTATGGTAATTGTACTTGTTTTAAAATAATGCCTAATTGTTTTATGGTATGGTAATTGCACTTTGTGATTATACTTTGCATGTCACTGTAAATTGCTTGCATTTTGTGTAAATCGTTTCGTACTAGTTTAATGATATAATAATGTAGTGCGACATTTAACAAAGCGAAAATCTTACGTTTACCAGTAGATTACCCGACTTGATATCAGTTTATAATATAACAAATTTTAGATCAGTTTATAACGAACATTTAGGAAAATATAAGAGATATCAAGAATAACTTACATTATCAGTAAACATAATTTTTGAATCCCTCTTAAAATCATGTTCTGTTATATTTAACTATAGAATTTGCCTTCCATAGTCGCCTTCCCTAAAATTCGCCTATCTCGGATCAGTACGTCAGACCCTTATTTTTAAATCGTTTTTCATTGCATCGTTCTTACTTTTGCTTAATCCGATCATTTAGTGTATTTCATGTGCTCTTGTTTTCATCATAACTCCCACTCAACTTATTTCTTCCTTCTATTTTTCATTCCCTACTTCCGCCGCTCCTTTCTCAGTTTTCCATTTTTGTTCTCCTCCAGTCGTATTCCTGCTCTTCTTCATTTCCTTTTCCGTCCTCCTTTATTTCTTCCCATTTTTCTTCTCTCCTCGTAGTGCCATCCTTTTCACACCTTCTGCCTTCACCCCTTCCCCTTCCTTTTTTTTTTTTTTTTTTTTTTTTTTTTTTTTTAAGAATCAACACCCCACTCATTTTCTTCCTTCCATCATATTTCTCCATTAATTTCCTTTACACGGACATTCTTTCCTTTTTATACCCTTTCTCGCCTCGTTCTCCAACCCTTCCCCCTCTTCTGTTCACATTAAGCACCCATTATCATTTATCCACCATGTTCTTCTCATTTTGCTTCATTTTCAGTTTTTTCTTTTTCTCCTTTTTAACTTATTTCTTTTTCTCCCCACTTCTCTTTCCACCATTTTCCCACCCTTCGCCTTCTGTCCTCAGTCTTCTTCCTCTTACGTTTCCACCCATATCTCATTTCCTTCCTTCCACCACCATATATTTCCCAGTTTCGCTTTGCATCTCCATTCATCCCACTTACCCACCTTTATTTTTTTCCCCATTTCTTTCCTACCTTTTTTTCTTCTTCCTGACTTACTCATGCAATTATCTCTATTGACCCTATAACTTCTAGCATTTCTCTCGACTTAAGAAAATCGTCTGGAGGCAATGTAAGTAAAATATCCTGATGGGTTACTAGAAGGGTTACTAGTGGTGGATTATCAAGGCTGTAAGTACTATAGTTCATTCACTTTAATTTGGCCCAGATTTTCGTCGTTTTTGCAGCTTAATTAGCGTAGCTCACTGTCAGAAAAACAGTGCTACGGTTCTACATTCTTTTCATGGAACTTCTTTGTGACTAACATCGTACTTTATTGTTTGTGACTTGTAAGCATTGACGAAGGAGAGATGGCACTTTTAGGCCAGGTTAAAATGAACAGAATATAGCAGACTTTAACATTTCATTCATCTGATCACGATAGAGTAGCCTAGCCCCGGGCTCATGCGCTCCTGAAGATGTAGGAAAGGAATGGATGGATGGATCACGATAGACTGGTTTTAGCCGAAGAAAATACACAGGTGCGCAGATCACAATGAAAGGGTGAAATTGTCTTCCAAATCCCAAATTTCCTTCTCTTTTCTTTCCTTCCATTTTCATCTATCCATCCAGTATCCCTGACTGGGGTTAAAATAATTTTGTTGGTTTTTATGCATCAAAAACTCAGTTTTTATACCTTTCAACCCGACACAGTCTTCCACAGGAGTACCCACTAATGTTTAATAATATCCAGCTCAATCGTGCATCATCCATGAACATGTTTGGGGTTTCATTCACTCGGAATTTATCTTGGAAAGATCATATTACATCTCTTTTAAAATCAGCTCCCAAGAGATTAGGTGTGCTAAGCCGACTCCGTACCTTCTTTACCCCTGCACAGTTGTTGACTTTATACACGGGTTTTATTCGCCCCTGTGAAGAGTACAACTCTCGTGTATGGGGAGGCTCCCCACATACAGCTTTTCTCAGTAGGGTGGAGTCAAAAGCTTTTCGTCTCATCAGCTCTCCTCCTCTTACTGGCTCCCTTCAACCTCTGTCTTTTCGCCGCACTGTTGCTTCGTTATCTCTTTTCTATCGCTACTTCAATGGTCACTGCTCCTCTGAACTGTCTGCTTGCATTCCTCCACCTCTACGACGGGCACGTAGCTTCTACGACGGGCACGTAGCACCCATCTAGCAACAAACCCTTATCTCTTTTCTGTCCAGCTCTCTAATGCAAGAGTTAACCGTTACTCCCAGTCCTTCATTTATGCAACAGGTCAACTCTGGAACTGTCTCCCTCTGTCTATATTTCCTACTTCCTATGATCTCCAGTCTTTCAAACGCTGTGTGTCCAGGCATCTCGAAATGAACGGATCTTGACTTTGGCTCTCTTTGTATTGTTTTTGTATTTTTCTTTCCAAGGAACGGTTTGCGGGCTCCTGACCTTTAGTTCCTTCTTTCTTGCATTAAAAGAAAAAAAAAAAAGTTTCTTCTCTCGCTTCATTTGAAACCTTTTTTCCACTTTCATCTTTTCTTTCATTTTCATCTGTCATTTCCTCGTCGTTTCGTCCACCTTAAGCTATACCTCACTCATTCACCTTTCATCCATTTTTCTTGGTTCATTCTATTACCGTTTTTTATAATTTTCTGACTTCTCATTTCTTTCTACCCTTCCTGTGTTGTCCGCGCCGTCCCCTTCATTCTCTCTTGTGCCTCAATTTTACCTCTTCTTTCCTCCTTTCACTTTTATATCCTTCTCACGTTCCAACCTTCGTTCCCGGTGCCCTTTCCCTTCCCCTTAACCCCTCCCTTCCCTCCCACCCTCCATCATCTCCCTCGTGACCCCTGCTATCCATTCCTTACCCCCTTCCCCTCCCCCTCCCTTTCCTCCCGTCCCCCTCTTCCCTTCCCTTCCCCGACAGTGACTCATCTCTTTCCTCTACGACCTACTGCCAATATATCTACTACTTACCCATCCTCCTCCTCCTCCCATTCCCCTTCTCTCCCTCTCCCCTTCCCCCTTTCTCTCCCCCTCCCCTTCCCCCTTCCTCTTCCATTTCCCCTTCCCCTTCCCCTCGCCCTTCCCTTGCGCGACAGTGACTCATCTCATTTCTCTACAACCGACAGTTATATATCCAATAGCTTCTTCCTCATCTCCCTCCCCCAACTTCTCTTCCTCCTTCTCTCCCTCACCACCTACTCTTCACTTTTCAACCCTCTCTGCTTCATTCTCTTTCATCTCTCTCCCTCCCTCACTCTCGTTCTTTCTTCTCTCCTTCCCTTTAGTTCTTCCTTTATTTTCCTTCCCTTCATCTTCTCTCTTCTCCATTCTTCTTCCTTCGTCCTTCTCCCTCTTCTCATCGTCTCTCTTCCTTCCTTCCTTTTCCTCCCTCTGCTGCTCCCCCCCTCCTCTCCCTTTCCATTCCCTCCTCTCCCTTTCCATTCCCTCCTCTCCCTTTCCATTCCCTCCCCCCTCTCTCTCCTTCCCCCGTCCCTCTAGCCTTCCTCCCTCTGCTCTTCCTTCACACACTCTTCTTCCCTCTCCTTTAACTTCCTCCTCCTTCCACTCTTCCTTCTCCTCCCTCCCTCCCCCCTCCTCCCATTGGCGCCAACTCAAATACTCTGTTGTCAGTCTGTGTGGTCGTGGGGAGGGGGAGAAAGAGGAAGAGAAGGGGAGGGGGAAGGGAGGGGAGGGGAGAGAAAGGGAGGGGGAAGGGAAGGGAGGGGAAAAGAAGAGAGAGAGAGAGAGAGAGAGAGAGAGAGATGAAAAGGAAAGGGAAAGGGTGATAGAGACAAAGGCAGGGAAGAAAGGGGAAGGGAAGAGGAAAGGGAGGAGAAAAAAGGGGAGAGGGTAATCGGGAGGAAAGAAGCAAGAGGGAGGGAGAGAGGGGGAAGCGCAAAGAGGAAGGGAGGGAAAGAGTGGTAGTTGAGGGGGACGGGAAGGGATGGGGAGAGGGAAGTAATAATGGAGAGTGTGGGGTTAACAAAAAGCGAATGGGTTGGCATATGTACACACACACACACACACACACACACACACACACACACACACACACACACACACACACACACACACACACACTGATAGAGGAATAGTCTGTGAATAGCGACCAGAATTAGATAGATAGAAAGGTAAATAGATAGCAAGGTGGTGATAGCGAATGATGGACACACACATTAGATCGCAACACGCACGCATACATATATACAGTACACACACATACACACAGTCATACATACACATTCAGTACACACGCACATACTGTAGGTACACGACGTACCAATCCCTGATGTTGTCATAGAAGGTACTCTTGACTGGCTGCACACACACACACACACACACACACACACACACACACACACACACACACACACACACACACACACACACACACACACACACACACACACACTTCATTCACAGCTGCACATATGTTCACCTCAGCCAACTCACCTGCTCATATCTCGCCTCCTCACACACTCAGACATTCATTCTTCCTTTCTCAGTTTCCCGTCTCGCTTTACTCTCTCACATTAACTCTGCTCAATTTCTTGCCTTTGTGCTCGCTACTATCTCTCACTTCACGCTTATTCTCAAACCCTGAGGCTGTCTTTTTCACTCTCACATTCTCAGTCTCGCCTACTTTGCTCGCTTTTACTGTACCCGATTTTATACTTTCATTTTCTTTGGCCTTTACATCCCAGCTTCTTACACCCTCTTTTTTTTGCTGTCCTCACACTCACTCATTCTAACCCTCTCAATCCTAAGATCTTGGCTTGTTGGTTCTCACTGTGTTTTCATTCAGTCTTTTATCCCGACACATTACCTCAGCACGCTTCCTTTGTTGGCATATATAGTATTCACTCTTACTGATTTCTTTTCACTCTGCTCTTGGACCACATACCCAAACATTCACCGTCGCTCTCACTCTTTCACATCTGTTCACTACATTCATTCTCACCTCATTCACCAGTCAGTCATTCTCAACCACTCAACCATACTGACTGTCATTGTGTTTTATTCATTCATGCTTACCTCGTGTCTACCTGCTGTCACACCCAACTAAAACATTCATTCTCTCACTCCACACACTCACGAACTTTCACCATCTCACATACATCCTCTTCATTCATGGCTCATTCACTCTTAGTACTCATACACACCTCTCACTTGGACACCTTACCTATTTCACCTCATTCACTCATTCATTTCTGACTCAGGCACCCACTTCTCACACTTCTTGCTCACTCTTACTCACATGTCACTCAAGTATTCACGTCAGACATTCACTTCACTCTCTTCATTTTCATTTACTCTCACTCACTTCTCACTCAGACACCCCTCTCACCCTATCTTCCCCATCGATTCACCTCTTGCTTTTTCACACACCCCGATACTCTCTCTCTCTCTCTCTCTCTCTCTCTCTCCAAACCACCCATTACCTACTAACTCTCTGACAGGCCCCTCCCCCTTCTCGCCTTCACCCTCCCCACCTTCACCCCAGTTTTTCATTCCCGCACCCTATCCATCGTCCCCCTTCTTCACCCCTTCCTCCTCAGCTCTCACTCCACCCCATCCCACCCAACTTCCCAGTTCGCACCTCCCCTCTTCTAGACCTCTCCCCCAACAATCTCCCCCCTCCCCCCTCCTTCACTTAACCCCTTCCTGTCCGTCTCTGTACCCTCACTCCACCACTTTGCTCCCTTCCTCGTCTCTCCTTAAACCCCACCGCACCCTACCCCCACCTCTCAGTTTAATCCCTCCCCTCCCCTCCCCCCCTCCCCTCCCCTCCCCTCTCCTCCTCCCCTCCCCTCTCCTCCTCCCCTCCCCTCCTCCCCTCCCCTCCCCTCCCCTCCTCCCCTCCGCTCCCCTCCCCTCCTCCCCTCCCCCTTCCTCCCCTCCCCTCCTCCCCTCCTCCCCTCCCCTCCCCTCCCCCCCCTCCCCCTCCCCTCCCCCCCCCCCTCCCCCCTCCCCTCCCCTCCCCCTCCCCTCCCCCTTCCTCCCCTCCCCACTCCCCCTTCCTCCCCTCCCCACTCCCCCTTCCTCCCCTCCCCACTCCCCCTTCCTCCCCCCCCTCCCCCCCCCTCCCCTCCCCTCCCCCTCCCCTCCCCTCCCCTCCCCCCTCCCCTCCCTCCCCCTCCCCCTCCTCCCCTCCCCTCCCGCAGCACGAGCAGAAGGCCAATTCCAAGAGGCATTGACCTCCTTTGTCTTTGAGCTTCTTGAGAACCATGGCGTCATTTACATATTTCCTTATTTGTCTTTATTTATGTATTTTAGTATTTACTCATATTCCTCTTTTGTAATTACTCAAGTATATATTTTTTCCCCAGATGTTTTGTCATGACGTAGATAATTCCGCATATTATATCTTTTTTCTTTCTTTCTTTTTTCATACTCTGCATAAAAATTCATTACCGTACGTATGCAAGATGAATTTTAATGAGAAAAAATTATAGCATGAGCGTCCGTAGTGTGGATATCGCCCGCTTCTAATTGGGTTCTGGTTCTCGCTCTTAAATTGGATGTGGCGCCTTAATGCTATAAAATCGTATCATGAGAAATATATGACTCTAGAACCTAAGGAGTTAGTGGTGGTGTATGATGTATGTGTGTTCTCTCCATTCCCCTCCTCTCTCTCTCTCTCTCTCTCTCTCTCTCTCTCTCTCTCTCTCTCTCTCTCTCTCTCTCTCTCTCTCTCTCTCTCTCTCTCTCTCTCATGGGTACGCATTTATGCATACGTACGCGGTGCAAACACATATATACATATTTGGGTAATGTCTGACTGTATGAGCACAAGAGAAGCCCAACCTAGACCGTAAAAAAAAGCTTAAAACCATCATCATGAACATATTGATCGCTAATAAAGAACGTCGTAATTTATTCTATTTTACGGTCAGCGATTATTTTTACTTCCCAGAAGTTACCGTAGTAAGAGAATCAAAAGCTGTCTTCCGGAGTCTTTATGAGCGTGGGAAGACTTTTATACTCCAGGTTTTTTTTTTTTTTTTTTTCTCTTTACTGCAAGAAGGACTTATAATGCTCAGAAGTTGCCCCTCTCCTTTTAGGGGTCGAATTCCAGTTATCATATAGGTTTGTGTGACTAGACATTGCTTTGAGGTAGAGGTAGAGATCTGTAGGGAAACAAGATGTGCAAGGTTCGTGAGGTACATATTCGTGCCTCGCTCAAAAAATAAATAAATGATAATAATAATAATAATAATAATAAATAAACAAATAAATCAATAAATTCATGCAGTGCTGGAATGTCTGGTTTACTGTAAATAGTGTTATTTTAGTCAGCATTTGAGCTTCAGTTTATAATAGTGTGTTTTTGTTTTTGTATGAATGTTTTTTTCTTTTTCTTTTTTTCGCTTTCCTTGGTCTTCAGTTTCGGTCAGTACTTTTTTTTTCTTTCCCTTTTTTACTTTACATCAGCTGTCGATAATCAGCGAGACCTTGATAACCCATTGAATCTTGTGACTTTTTTTTTTTTTTTTTTTTTTTTTTTAGACGATGTATATCTGATCCCTCCAATGCAAAAATTCTCTACTAAGCTGAATATATTACCTGTAAATAACAAAAATAAAATGAGAATACGTCTGCGTGTAATATTTCATGACTGGTGTGAAGAGTTGTAATCTTGGTTATTTGATCAGCACCGCAGATGTGTACAAGAGTTAGTGGCCGCAGCTGTGTTAAGTGTCTAAGAGGTTATCAGGTAGCCAAGGAAAGTGTCTGGTGAGGAGAGGTTATCAGGTAGCCAAGGAAAGTGTCTGGTGAGGAGAGGTTATCAGGTAGCCACGGAAATTGTCTAACAAGGAGAGGTTATCAGGTAGCCAAGGAAATTGTCTGATAAGGAGAGGTTATCAGGTAGTCAAGGAAAGTGTCTAATAAGGAGAAGTTATCAGGTAGTCAAGGAAAGTGTCTAGTGAGGAGAGGTTATCAGGTAGCCAAGGAAACCAAGGCGTGTTAGTCGTGCTTGAGAAGTTGGCATATCTTTGTGCACAATATTGTTTTCACTTGATTGTCTGTCTGTCAGTCAGTCAGTCAGTCTGCCTGTCTGTCTGTCTGTTAACAACTTTACGCGAAAACTACCGGTGCGATTTTGACTAAAATTACCGGAATGATGGACTATGACCTTCTGATTACCTGTTTAATTTTGGTCCAAATTGTGCCAAGGCCCAGACTGTTGGCCCAAAAAATGTAAACAAAAAATCGTTTTTTCGCCATAACTCTTTTCAAATTCGTCAAATCGACATGAAACCAAACCCTAAAGGTGTATCTTTCAAATCTGCATCCTATAGCACGCCTCATTACTGCACTTCAGGGGGTTCATCCGCCAGTTAGCGGTAGGGGGGTCATTGTCAGGTGGGCCTGGCCTAAAATTTCAAATGGGCATAAAATCGTCAATTTTCACCCGATTTACTCCAGATTTGACACGTGACATCATTGACTAGATATCCTGTTGTGTTTATACGTCAGGAATAAAATGACTGCAGAGGATGGGTTTGCTGTGCCTTGGCACCGCTTCTTGTTATTATGATTCATTTCCCGATTGACTCTGTCTCTCTCTCTCTCTCTCTCTCTCTCTCTCTCTCTCTCTCTCTCTCTCTCTCTCTCTCTCTCACACACACACACACACACACACACACACACACATACACATTGCGTTCGTGTTCTTGTTTGACGATTTATATCTTGTCCACATACTAAAATCCATTATGCAGATATAACAGCGATCATCAGTGAAACAAATCCTCAAAAGTCATGAAAGTAACGCCCCTTTGATGTTGTCGGGTGGTTGATGTTAATTTAGTTTTGATCATTTATTTCTTCGCTAACGACTTGGAATACTGGTTTTGTTACGACTGAGACATGCTAACGAAAGGGTAAGATCGAAACCTGCATGACCTCCGATGGGCTAATATCTAGTGCCTGAGGAAATATTGTCAGCTAGGTTGCAGTGTCGTGAGATGTAAATAATGCTGGATTTGTTGTAATTCATGCAATGAGCTTACGAGTTAGCTGTGTAGCCTGTGCAACGGTATGTTTCGTGCAATGCCCTAAA
This sequence comes from Coenobita brevimanus, assembly GCF_032717465.1. NCBI lineage: Eukaryota > Metazoa > Arthropoda > Malacostraca > Decapoda > Coenobitidae > Coenobita > Coenobita brevimanus. The sequence goes on along the minus strand of NC_137024.1, from coordinate 41,839,053 downwards.
AGAGTAACACTTGATTTACTGATTCCTAAGATGCAATGGAGCTTGATGTGTTTTCAGGCATTACGGTGCTATGAGGTTTAAGTTGTAATAATTTTTTAGAGCTTTGGTTGTCATCGTTGCACCCTTCTGTCATATATGAACACCTATTCCTAAGTTCAGAATGAGTTGCTGGTTCAAGAGGAAGGCGTGGTGAAAGGATGTGGGTGCAGAGAGTGTAGGGATTGATAGCCGTCGATAGGGTAGGAAACTTGCAATAATATACAGGTAATTGTTTTGAAGTTGTTGATCGAGAGAGAAGTACTAATAATAACTTACACTGACTTGTTCACGAGAGCAGTATCTAAATAAATCAATTGCATCTACAGTCGTCCCTCAATAGGGAAGTAGAGGATGAGAATACCTAAATATCAATGGAGAGAGAGAGAGAAGGAGCATATGAGGCCTGACAACTCACCGTCATCATCAGCCGAGTGAGAGGGAGTGAGTCATTTTTCCCTGAGTGGAGAGGGGTGAAGACAGTTACCTGACTACACCCCACGGAGTATAGATCCAGAGGGAAGGACAGGAGAAGGACAACACTTAAGAAGGACGGGGGAGTCTTAGGTAGATATATAGACCCCTGGGAAGTACTGATCGAAAGAACTAGGAGGCTTGGAATGGCTTATTACACCTGAGGACGAAGGTGGCTCCCCTTATCAATCTTGATAGAAGGGAGAATATTTAGAGTGGCTTTTGTGGTAACTACTCTAAATACACTTCACGAAAGTTTCAGTCCTGAAGGGAAAGCAGGTGAAATAACACGCATAGTGGCTTTGTGCTCCTAAGTGCAGGGGTGACTTCTCTAGCCACACCCCTCGGAAGTAACAGTCCAGAGTGAATATCATCTGAAAGGGGGAGACGGGAGAGAAGAAAACGGAGAGTGGCATTTTGCTCCCAAGTCCCGGGGGGGTGACTCGGCTAACTATGTCCACGCCAAAGGGATTAGAAGTGGAGAGGCGTGGAAACAATCACTCTTACCCTCCCCACGCCCCATGCTGCGAGTGGTGTAGTGGTTTGCCTACCCTCGCGCGGAGAGGGGGCGAGGAGGTGGAGGTGTGGGTAGTCACATACAATGCCTAGTGTTATTCTGGCTCCTATTTCCAACGTCGAATCATCCATGCAAAGGTGAGCTTGGCACGGCCGCATATTTTATTTACCTTTTTATGTGAATGCTCTATGGTCACGATCATATATATATATATATATTTTTTTCTTGCACCACGATAGTTATAAACACCATTTGCACTCCCCGGACGCTCGTTTGTTGTTATTATTTATTGATGTTTGCTGTTATCTTTTTTACTGTTCGAAATACAGTTTTTACTAAGAAGTACATTTTTTTTTCTTTTTTGTTCAGCTTCGTCAGTTTCCTTGGTGCTTTTTTTTTTTTTTGTATTATTCTTTGATGAGTTTTTTTATTTATTTATTTTTAATTTGCTAATCGTTGCAGTTATGTTTTTGTATCTTCCTGTCATTGATGGAAAAGTTTAGATATAAAAACTCGGGATGTAAAGCACATTTTTCACCTTCAATGTGTGTGTGTGTGTGTGTGTGTGTGTGTGTGTGTGTGTGTGTGTGTGTGTGTTTTCTATGTTGGGGTGCTAGTGGAAAGAGAAAGGTAAATTTTCCTTTTATGAATAATTTTTTCTCACTAACTTTTCGTTTTTTTCTTGTTTTTGTCCTAACGTTTAATAAATCGTCAGAAATTTGTCGTATCTTTTTTTTATACCAGGCTGACACTGTGGAGGTAATTATTTTTTTTTTATTTAAGTATTATTATTATTTTATTGTTATTATTGTCATCACCATTATTATTACGAGTTGTAGTAGTTGTAGTAGTAGTAGTAGTATTTTGTTAGCAGTAGTAGTAGTATTTATTATTTTTTCATTTCATTTCCGGTATGTTTAATGTTTACTTCCATGTTTTTATTTGGGTTGGGAGTTTGTTGTTGTTTGTTCTGGCCGCCATACCGTGTCTTTATCGACGTGGTGAGTGGGTTGCCAGGTACGGGTCATGCTTGTTTCATTAGTCTCATTTGTTTGTGTTGTTCTCTTGTTTTGGTATTGTTTTATTGTGTGTGTGTGTGTGTGTGTGTGTGTGTGTGTGTGTGTGTGTGTGTGTGTGTGTGTGTTTTGCGCTTTGTATTTTGTTAACTTTGATGTGCTGTTGCTTTTCGTTTTTTGTTAATTTTGTTTTTTTGTGTTACTTTTGTTGTTATCAGTTACCTCGTTGCTAATTGCTGCTCTGCTGTTATATCCTGCTTTGTTTGTATGTTTTTATTTATTTATTTTTTTTAGTTTATTTTAGTGTTTTACTTCCTTGTATTGCTTTATTGCTGTCTCTTGCTTTGTTGTTGTTTTGATAATATTACGTTTTGTTTATTGTTTGTATTGTTGTATTGTTTTTGTTCCTTTTTTTGTGTGATTTTTTAGTTTGTTTTGTTTCATTGCTCTGTCTTGTTCATTTGCATTTTTGTCGTTTTCCCCCATCCTGTTTTCTCCTCGATTTTTACCAACCCACTTTGACTCACTCCATTTTTCCCCCACCCCATTTTCCCCACTAATTATTCCCCACCCCATTTTCCCCACTAATTTTCCCCACCCCATTTTCCCCACTAATTTATACCCAGCCCATTTCCCTCCCTAATTTATACCCACCCCATTTTCACCACTAATTTTTCCCACCCCATTTTCCCCAGTAATTTTCCCCACTCCATTTTCTCCACAAATTTTCCCTGCAGCCATTTTTCCCCACCCTGTTTTCCCCATTAATTTCCCCACCCCATTTTACCCCATTAATTTTCCCACCCCATTTTACCCCATTAATTTTCCCACCCCATTTTACCCCATTAATTTCCCCACCCCATTTTACCCCATTAATTTTCCCACCCCATTTTACCCCATTATTTACCTAGCTCAGTTTGTGCCCACCCCTTTCATTTACATACCGGTAACTTTTTTTAATTTTCATTTTTATTCCCCTTCCCTTATTTTTTTTTTTTCCATAACAGTTTCTCATTAACCCCTTTTTTTGGTGAGAATTAGGGTTGTGATGGTGATGGTGATGACGATGATGATGATGATGATGATTTGGTGGTGTTCTTTTGCGACTTATTTATGTTGTATTTGTTTTTTTTTACATTGTTTAATGGCGAACTTTCATTTTGTTTACTGCATTGATTTGCTTATTTGTTTATATTTTATTTTATTTGTGTATTTATTAATTATATATTTATGGGTTTTATTATACGTGTTCTTGCCATTCATTCTTCGTTTCATGTTTGTTTTTGTGCTGGTGTTACTTATATTCATTTTTCTGTGTTGCGTTTGGTGTTTGTTTGCTTGTGTTTGTTTAGCTGTGTTTATAACTTCACTGACTGGCCTTCATTCGTGTTTTCTTTACTATTAACCCTGTTCATTAAGTGTTTTGTGTCGCCTGGGTCTGTGCTCTTCTTGTTCTTGTGTTCTCCTTGCCTCTCGCCCGTGTTCACTAGATGTTCTGAGTTAACTGACTCTGTTTATCGTGTTCTAGCTTTCTCGATCCTCTCTCATGTTCAATAAGTGTTTCTGTATCACCTGGTTCTCTGTTCATCGTTCTTTGTTCACTAAATGTTCTCAGTCACCTGGCTATATGTTCATTGTTCTGTGTTCACTAAATGTTCTCTATCACCAGGCTGTCTGTTCATCGTTCTGTGTTCACTAAATGTTCTCGTTCACCTGGCTATATGTTCATTGTTCTGTGTTTACTAAATGGTCTGTATCACTTGGCTGTCTGTTCACCGCCCTCATGCGTTCTCCATGCCCTCAGCTGCACTCATTATTCCATAAATCATTGGGCTGTGTGTTCATTGTACTTCCTTGATGTTCATTCCCCCTGTTCAACGCACCTTCACCAAGCACACGATGACCTTGAAGAACATGAAAAATAACAGTGAAATAACTCTGAATAACACAAATAAATAAGGAAAACCCTGAAGTACATTATTTTTTCTGTTCTTCACGTATAATTTGTGAAGGATGTAACAATGAAATAACGCTGAAGAACACAATAGAATAATAAAATAACTCTGAAGAACACCATTTATTCCGTCCTTCATGATCTGTTCTGTAAGTTGTGAGGGATATAGTTTTATAGGGAACATAGATTTTAATTATTTATAGAAATTTTGTGTTTTGTTAATAATGCCAAGTACTTTCACACACACACACACACACACACACACACACACACACACACACACACATTGTATATGGTATAACTCTCTCTCTCTCTCTCTCTCTCTCTCTCTCTCTCTCTCTCTCTCTCTCTCTCTCTCTCCATCGACCCGCCCTGTCTTGCATTAATTATTCAAGCGTGAGGCGGAACTATAAACGCAAAATTATCAGTCAGTTGCACGGGATTCACATTGCAATATATGTATCTTTAATGAGTAACCAAGGAGATTTTGAGAGAGAGAGAGAGAGAGAGAGAGAGACTTTATTAGCATCGACATGAAACTCAACGGAAGAATCAGTTAATATAGAACGACGTCACGCATCTTCGAACCTCCTTGCGAAACATCGAAAAACTCAGCTCTTTCAGTCTGTTTCCCTCTAGACGATTTTATTCAGCTGAGGAAATCCACAGCCCTATATACGATTTAGAACCTTTTTTGTTGGGGATTTTGTGTGGTACATACATAACCTTTGAAGTTATATGTATCGCTTTTTATTCTCGTTCCTGAAAGATTATTTTTTCCAGCTTCAGGGAGACTTTCGTTTATTCTTCCCTTATAAGGTGATTTAATTCAGCTTAAGGAAAATCAGTCTTTATTATATTCGTGCTCCCATTAGACGATTTTATCCAGCCTAGGGAAACCTTATGGTGAAAGGGTTAAAAATAATGTGCATTTTACCTTTTAGTATGATGACGTCTTTATAAATAATTACTTAGCGCTAAACGAATAATCAGACTAGAGAGAAAATTCCTAGTGACATGACTTAACCCTGCGCCAGAACCAGCCAGATACTCCCTGACTATCGCTGGGTGTGTTAGGAATATGTGTGAGATGTGCAAGAATTATTTTTATAGTGTGAGAGGCTCTGCTAGGACTGATGTTGCCTGTGCTTCTAACCGAGTTCCCTGCCTGAGAGTAGTGACTGAGTGACTATAGTTCTTTCACACAGTTGGTCCAGATTTTCTTCCTTTTCCAGCATATTTGACGTAGCTCGGTGTCAGAAATACGATAATGCTGTGTCTATGCATCCTCTTCATAAATTCGGGACTGGCATCGTTTTCAGGTGTTAATTTAGTGTTGTATTTCGGATTTCAAGGTGGAGAAGTGACAATTTTAGGCCAAGTTAAAGTGAAGCGAGTATAGCTAACAAGACCTGACCCACATATCACTCATACGGTATAACTTCCCAGGGTCGGTGGTACTTACACACCTGAAAACGATATACGGCACCAGGAAAGATACGAAGCTCCAAAAATATGGTTTTAAAAAAAGGCTCCAGTTACCTGTTTTATGGGGCAACAAAAAAAGTATATATATATATATATATATATATATATATATATATATATATATATATATATATATATATATATATATATATATATATATATGCTTCAATGATAGTAAGGTGGTTAAAAGAAAAAAGTTATAAATGGTAAGGAGGTGACAAAAACAAAAAAATAAAGTCCAGATCATATGGTACAAAAGAAGGAGAAAAAAAATGCTCAAAATATTACGATAGTAAGTGGTGCTGAATACTGACGCCTTCTTTTAAAGGAACAGGTTGTTGTTATCTTCATAACACTGCGGCGAAACAGTTGCAGCCAATTTTTAAAAGCTTCTCTCTTTGAAATTCATAGAATATGTGAAATTAAGTAAAATGCCTCTTTATGGCCAATATTGAAAACTGCTAAATAATCGGCTGATGCATCAGCTAATGCAACAGCTGACATGGCAGATCAACTCAAATGTTCAAATTGAGGTACTTTGTATTTCATAAGAAACTCGCTGAAATGGCTCCTTGTAGCCGAAATTGGAAATCTAATAGTCAGCTGGTGTGTCAGCTGACTCAACAGCTGACATGTTAAATCGTCTCATACTTTAAAGTTGAACAACTTTATATTTCATAAAAAAAATCGCCCAGAGCTCTCCAAGAGCAGATATTCGAACTTTCCTTGAAGGAGGGGGGAAAAAAAAAAAGATACCATAGGTGTACCACTTCTAGACCTATCGGATTCGCCGAAGGTAAAAATTACCTGGAATTACCAGTGATTGACTGAAAATACACTACACACCGTAAAGGTTTAGTAATGTGAGTATATTCTTTCCTAATTACAGAAACCCACGAAAATATTAGGCTGAAGGAAAAGTTTTGGATTAATGAGTAAACCGCTGACGGCTCTAATTTCAAGGGTAAAGTTAATGAGGCGAGGTATATATGAGGCAGGGATAACTTAATTCCAGGCGGCTTTGGCCGAATAAATTTGTATGAAGCATATAACCGGGCGGAATTAAGTTCTTCCTCTTTCATTATTTATTATTATTGTTATTTTTTTTCCGTTGCTCCCATGCCTTTGGATGGGAATACGATGATAATGGTGATGATGATGATGATGATGGTGATGATGAGTATTAATATTTATGAAGGAGGTCTCAAGTTGATTATGCGATACTAGTGCAAACTTTACTGTGCGGTGACATCATTTCTGTATTATTTTTACTATCAAAATTAATGTTATTCAGGTAAGGAATGACTTCCCATGATTGTTCTAACCTCACAAGGATCCCTAACCCCTTTCACCCAATGTAGCCAGACTGAAGGGTTTATTTGACTAGTAACCAAGGAGACGCGCTTCTGCCTTATAAATACAGTTAATCGAATTTCAAGCAAAAATGAGAACAGAGAACAGTAACTGGTGTAAAAGTGAGAGGACAGACAGGAGTTACTGAGACGAAGGTAAGGTAACAGAGCAGGGTAAAAGCAGTGAAAGTGAGGGGATGGGAATTGTAGTGTGAAAGTGAGAGAATAGAGAGTGAAAGTGAGAGAACAGAGAGTGAAAGTGAGAGAACAGAGATTGAAGTATGTGAGGTGCAACTATAGAGGAGAAGGAACGATGTCAAACTAAGAGAATAGAGAGAATATGTGAATTGAAAGAAACTGAGCAAGAAGTAATAGCAGGATGAGGGAGTGAGATAAAAGATAAAGTAAGAATAGGATTACTGAAGTGAATGTAAAGAGAGTAGAGAAAGTTTGAGTTAGTGACGAAAATGTGAGATGAGTGAATGAAGTGAGGCAAAGAGAGTGAAGAGAGTGAAAAGCAGGGAAAGGTGGCGACAGTAGAGGGAGAGAGAGAGAGTAGCATAAGTTGAGTAGTTTGTGGGTCCTAATAGTGAAGTTTATATAAGTGGTATTAATGACGATGATCAGCGATAGTTAAGTGAAAATGCAGGAAAAGTAGAGGGAGAGAGAGAGAGAGAGTAAAATGAGCGTAGTAATTGTAAAGAAATTGGGATAAGTGCAGTAGATCCACATGAATAAGTGGAACAGTGCCAGTGGACCGTGTAAGTGGTAATGGTGATGTTGGTCGATATAAGTGGAGTGAAGGCAGAGAAAGCTGAGAGCAGGGATAGAGTAGAATGAGTAAAGTGCTTAGTGGCAGTGGAGCATGTTAAGTGGAGTGAAAACAAAGAAAGTAGAGAGTAGAATAAGTGGAGTAGCAGAAGAGAGAGAGAGAGAGAGAGAGAGAGAGAGAGAGAGAGAGAGAGTAAGTGGAGTAGACAGAGTGGTAAGAGGAGCGTGTAAGTGTTAGCGGTGGTCGATGCTAAGTGGAGTGCCATTCCATTGGTTCCCACATAAGAACCGCGTCGTTAGGAGGGTGCCAAGTGATGCCATCCACTCACACTCCCGGGCCTCGTTCACCTCTGCCATTCGTGTGTGTAATTTGCGTTCGTGAGGGGGCTTTATTTCGTGTGTGTGTGTGTGTGTGTGTGTGTGTGTGTGTGTGTGTGTGTGTGTGTGTGTGTGTGTGTATGTAATCATTGTCATTAATTAAGGGATTTTATTTTGTACGGCTTTATTTCCCTTGAGATTTTTTTGTGTGAACTTATAATTTTCTTTCATGAACTGTAGTAGATTTGGGACTTTCCGCCACGACTTTCTGTGTTCAAGAGAAGTTATTTGTGTACCTTTTATTTTCCCGTCATTTAATTCTTTTCCGCTGGCGAGTTTTTTTTTTTTTTTTTCGTTTTTGAGATATTAATTTTAGTTACGTGAGAGTGCTATGGTTCTTAATTCTTACCTTTTTTTTCGTGCTGAACAAAATGTAGGTTGGTCTAGACTAGGTTAAGCTAGGTTAGGTAGGGTGGGTTAGAGTTGGTTGGGTTAATTGTGCTTCGGTTAGGTTAGCCATGGTAGGTTGGTTTAGGTTAGGCTAAGTTAATTCCCGTTAGGTTAGGTTACATTAGGCTGGCTGGCTCAGATTTTGATTGGAGAACTAGGGTAACAACACACTGAAAACACGTACTCAAACGCGATGGGTGGTTCCCGTAGACTTACGTATAACTTTCGGAAATTTGTTACAAGGATGGAATTACGAAGATGTTATACATGCCTGTGATATTTTTTTCTTGTAGTGTTATAATGATTGAGCAAGGTGGAAATGCAGAGTATATTAATTTTCTCTTGATCTGGACACCTCTTTCAGTTGTACAGGTGTTTTGGCGAAATCAGACTATATCAGTCAGGTGAGAGTGAATTATAAGAGCATGAAAGTGTAAATATCGTCACTATTAACCCTCTCATGGCCGGGACAACTCTAGTAATTATCCAGTCAGCACTAGTCGATTTTATTTATGGAAGAGTGAGTCACAGAAGTTTAAGATCTTTTACAGTGTGATATCATTTTTAGAGGACATGGTAACGAAATTGTGCTCCATTTGTGTATGTGGAACTTAACATTTATTCGTGAAGGTAAATTAGTGGTGAGCCGTAACGTAAGCTAACAATACCAATTCGTTCCTGTTACCGACGGACTGACACGAATCACACCAAATTGGATTCAGGCGCCATTGTTGGGTTCGTCAAATTATTCCTCTCATCTTTTCATTTCATATCCCGCGACCCAGACGAGGCCAGAGTCAAAAGAAACTGATCCGTCTCTACCCCAAGCCTTATTCTTCTTTACCACCCCCCTTTTTTTCCTCCCTCCGACTCCTCTTTTTTTTCCCCCTCTCTTTTCCCTCTTCGATCCTTCCTTCTCCCCTCTCTTTTCCCCCCTCCGGTCCTTGCTTTTCTCCCTCTTCTCACCCCTCCTTCTGCGCCTTTTCTTGTACCTCATGTTCCTTCCCTTCCTTCTTATACACTTCCTTCCCTCACCTCCTCTCTTACTCCGCCACCGCTACTTCTCCGCCCTCCACCTATTCTACTTCACACCTCATCCTTCTCCCTCCTTTCCTTCCCCCTCCCCCCCACCATCCTTATCCCTCCCGCATCTCCTCCTTCCTTCTCTCCTCCTTCCCTCTTCCTATCTTCCTCATCTTTCTCCCTCCTTTTCTCCACCATCCACCTTCTCCCTCTTGCTTCTCCCCCTCCTTCTCTCCTCGTTCCCTCTCCCTATCATTCCCTTCACCTTCCTTCCCCCTTTCTAATTTTGATTGTGGGAGTCTGAGAGATCACGATTTTGGGAGGTAAATATTAGGAGCAAGATTGGGGTGGGGGGGAGTAATTTTTTGGATCAGATTTTGGGGACTTGGTTTTGAGGGGTATATTGTGTTTGGGAGCAGGCCTTTTGGGGGTGAAATTTTTGGGAGCAGGCCTTTTGGAGTGTGATTTTGGGGAGCATGTTTTTTGGGGTGTGATTTTTGGGAGCAAGCGATTTAGAGTACATTTTAAGAGCAGCCTTTTTTGGGAGTAGGAGCGGGATTTGAGGGGGAGTAGGGTGTTTGGAGTATGCTACTGGGATCAGGCTTTGGGGAGATATTTCTGGGAACGGGCTTATGCGAGTATAATTTAGGGAGCAGGCTTTGGGGAGTATACCTATGGGAGCAGGTTTGGCAGGAGAATAATTTGGTTGGAGAATAATTTTGGTGAGAATAATTTTTTGGGAGAGTAATTTAGTGTGAGGATTTGGGGAGGAAAACAATTTGGGAGTAATTTTGGGGAGAATAATTTGGGAGTGAGACTAATTTAGGGAGGAGAATACCTTCGGGGAGAATATTTTGGGGAGAGAAAAATTTTGGGTGGGAGAGAGAATAGTTTCTGGAGCAGGTTTTGGACTGTATCTAATCTCTAGGAAAAGGCGTTTGGAACTACATTATAACTTTTGGGACACGTTTTGGAGATTATGTAGTATCTTTGGGAGCAGGAGTCTAGGGAGCATTTTTGGGAGCAGGAGTGTGGGGGGGAGTATCTTTGGGAGCAGTAGTGTGGGGAAGTATTTTTGGGAGCAGGAGTATGGGGAGTATTTTTGGGAGCAGGAGTGTGGGGTATCTTTGGGAGCAGTAGTGTGGGGAGTATTTTTGGGAGCAGGTTATGGGGAGTGTTTTTGGGGAGCAGGTTATGGTTAGTATTATTGGGAGCAGCTTATGGGGAGTATTTTGGGGAGCAGGTTATGGGAGTATTTTGGGGAGCAGGTTATGGTTAGTATTTTTGGGAGCAGCTTATGGGGAGTATTTTGGGGAGCAGGTTATGGGAGTATTTTGGGGAGCAGGTTATTGTTAGTATTTTTCGGAGCAGCTTATGGGGAGTATTTTGGGGAGCAGGTTATGGGAGTATTTTGGGGAGCAGGTTATGGGGAGTATCTTTGGGAGCAGACTTTCCAGGGCATATTTTTGGGAACGCTGTGTGTGATTATATCTTTGGGAGCAGAATTTGGGAGAGAAATAGGGAGCTGGAAATAGAGGTAGGGGAGATGTATGGAAGATGATAGGGTGGATGTGAAGGGTGAATGGAAAGGTACTGCGTGATTGGATGAATTGTTACGCAGAGCTGAAAGAGGGTGTTGTGATGGTATCGAGGATGAGGAGGTTGGTAGGTACTGAGAGAGAGAGAGAGAGAGAGAGACTACGTACGAGTTGAATAATGAACTGACTTAAGTTTATTTATTATACATACGAATCATGACTCTTTATTTCTATCTCTCTGTAATCTGTTTTGTAAGTTATCTGTCCATTTATCTATCTGTCTGTATCCATCTACCAGTCTATCGCTGTTCCATCCTCAGTTTTAACATGTAAAGAGAGAGAGAAAGAGAGAGAAACAGTATGAAGGCTGAAACCACCTCACTGGGTCCCCAAAATCTGCATGATCTGAGTAGCTGTGTAACTCCCACCCTCCGTCTAATCGTAATATCTGTGTAACTCTATGTAATTCCACCCTCTTCCCCGCCCGGCACTCCAGAACAAATTAAGTAATAGATCAGCTTTGCGTGAGTCTCATTATGGCTTGTGTTATTGAGAAACCCGGCGTTCATGATGGATTAAGTATATGCCTTATGTTAGTGCGTGTATCGGGGGTGTGATGTGCGTGTGTGTGTGTGGTGGTGTTGTGTGTGTAATTCACCGGGTCGGTCAGGATCACTTGATGGTCGTGATCGTCAGCTTTTGCCCTCCCGGAAGGGAGCTGAGAGCTCATATAGTCCGATCTAAGGGCAAGGCTGTGACCTGCACACACCCGTCCCCTTGCTCCAGGGGGACAGTAACCACCCACTTCGTCAGTGAAACTTTTCGCAACCTGAGCGAGGCGCGAACTCCCGTCCACCAGATGGCAAGCGAGAACGTTACCACTGCACCGGCGAGCGGTGTGTGTGTGTGTGTGGGTGGATGGGTGGGGGGGGGTTTGCGTGTGTGAGTTGGGTAGATGAGAGAGAGAGAGAGAGATGAGAGATTGTGTGTGTGTTTTATTCTGTCCACTAGTTCATAACCCAAAATAATCCGGTGTTACTGAATTAAAAACACCAATGCCAAGTCCCCAATCACTAAAATGCAGAGACACATTTTTACACAATGCATGCCTGTTATTGGAATTTGTTACATAAGCTGGGTAAGTTTTAGGACTGAAGTTCTTTATGGGGTGCAATCTTACTGGTGTTTGGGAGTTGGGTCCTTCTTCCCTGCATGAAAAAAGGAAGACGGTCAAGGTTGCAAGAGTATTATGAAGTATGTGTGAAAATGATGATGATTTTAAGCCAGGACTAACACACTAACCCTTGAACTGTTGATGTGTGTGTGTGTGTGTGTGTGTGTGTGTGTGTGTGTGTGTGTGTGTATGAAGAATTTTATTGCCAGTAACTAGGATGGCGTTTAGTTTTTTAATTGTTCCTAACTATATCATCATCATCATCATCATCCCGATCTCTTTTCACACTCAGAGTTGCGTTGAGGAAGTAAAAGGGTGGATGTATAGTGTATGTCGGCACCCCTTCCATCCCTCACCTCCCATCCACCGCAACCCCCAACCCACCCACTCCATCGCTACCACCACACCCAACCCCCCTGCCCTGCCACCACCACAGAGCGTCAGTTCAGATAAATGATAACATGTAGGTCTAGAAAAGGTAAACTGAAGGAGACGTGACTGTACTGATGACGTTAATGGGTGGGAAGACTATATGAATTAATATAACGAAAGAACAATTTTTTTTTTTATGGCTTATTATGAGGAAGGAACCATTTTATGAATTTTTATAAAGAAATATTTTTTTATGAATTATTATTAGGAAAGAGCAAAATTTATTAGTGAATTATCATAAGGAAAGAACAATCGTTTTTAATTATGAGGATATTTTTTATGAGTTATTACAAGGAAACAACAAATTTTCATTTTTAATTAGTAAGGACATGATTTTGTTTATCTGCCGGTCTCTCTCAGTCCCTCCCTTTCCCCCAAAAGGAGAATGGTCGCCTGTGGAGCAAGGGCACAGTAAGTCTGCAGTCCACGGGGTTCACGTTCAGATGGGTTTATTCTTACCAGTCCTACTATTACTACCACCCCTGATACGACCTCTCTTCCCTCATACCCTTCTCATGCTGTTCTTCCCGCAGTTACCAAAAAGGTGTGCCGGAGAGAGAGAGAGAGAGAGAGAGAGAGAGAGAGAGAGAGAGAGAGAGAGAGGTGAACGTATTAGCGTGTTTAGATACCATTACCCTCATCACACGCACCACCCTACCCCTTCAGTCACTCACCATTCCTCTCTCTCTCTCTCTCACACACACACACACACACACACACACACACACACACACACACACACACACACACACACACACACACACACACACACACACACACACACACACATCCCACCTACACATACCACAAACTCCAAGGGAGATAATTTTTGTTTTAATTAATGATGCCGGACGATAATCGCTAGCAATTATACCCATCATCAGAGGGAACTGGTCCAGCACCCTTCAATAATCCAGCCAAATTATGCGGGTGTCTGTGTTGTTCGCTGCATGCCTGAATAATTGATGTGGTGGAAATTTTCTTTAAATGTGGACTGGGATGTGGTGGTGGTGGTTCTCTCTCTCTCTCTCTCTCTCTCTCTCTCTCTCTCTCTCTCTCTCTCTCTCTCATTTTCAGGCATACAATATTAAAATTATCACTTTTCGTAAGTAAAAATGTTTGGAAATATAATGAAATGTTACTTTTATTTTGTGAAGTTAGAAATAGAAAGAAAAAATGGTTTGAGGTTTGTACGCTGGAATGTTGGATGAGAGAGAGAGAGAGAGAGAGAGAGAGAATGGGGAGGCAAGGATAGGAGGGGACAAGGGAGAGAAATAGAGGGAGGAGAAGTATGGATAAAGACGAGAGTCTAGAAGAAAGAGGAGGAGAAACTGAAGAGGAGATAGCGTGAGAGGAAGAAAATGAGGAAGAATTAAGGAAAAGAGGGAAAGGAAGAAAGAAGAAAAAGGTAAGGAATGAACAAAATGAAGTGGAGAGAAGATTAGTGACTGAGAAAAGAGAGGAAGAAATTGACTGAAACAAGAGAAAGAGGGAGAGTGATGGAGTGCGATGGAAATTAGAGAGAGACAGGGTCGGTAGAGTAACTGGAAAGAAGAGAGAGAGAGAGAGAAGGGGGGGGGAACGGACAGATGGACGGCTGGCAGGCAGATACTATAGTGAGACGATAGAGAGTGTAATTGGAAAGTGTTGAGAGAGAGAGAGATTATTTAAGTGATGGAAGGGATTGCACATTCGAAAAATGGAATAGAAATAAGTCACAAATAATGAGAAGGAATGAGAGAAAAAAAAATGAGAATAGCATAGCATAAAACAACCACTGAATAGAGGTGGAAGAAGACGAGAATATTTGGAAATGCATCAATGAAAATATAGGAAAGTTTGAGGAATTTTCATCCATTATTTCTTACCGAAGATTATCATTCTTTTGCGGTATATTTCACGTAGTTCAGTGGCAGAACAAGACAACACTACGGCCCTTAATCTTCTTCGTGACAAGCATCGTACTCTAGTGTTAATTCTTTGCTACATTTCAGCCAAGTTTAAGTGGAGAGAGTATCCTGCGTTCATAGAAAGCTTGTTAACCTCTCACCAGCCACGGTTTTCTTCTTTCTGAATAAAATTGCTTGATGGTTGCTACAGTGAAATCCTAACTGTGTTTATTGCCTGGGAAGTTATTCATCTCAGCACTACTGTACACTACAATATGTTTCCAATAAGCTTTTTTAGTAGTAGTAATAGTAGTAGTAGTAGTAGTTGTAGTTGTTGTTGTTGCCCTAGAAATGTGAGCACGGTGGACTGCAGGCTGAAAAAATTCATCTGTTTCAGGCCGCCATCCCCTCGTTTGGGGGATGCATAGGGAGTTGAGGGGCGTTTGCACTCTAACCGGGAGCTCCACACCTCAGCTATATCAGTGCCACCACATGAAGGCGTCCCTCAAAAAAAAAAAAAAAAAAAAAAAAAAGCCGTACAGGAACTTGTATGGATATTGTTTCTACCATATACTTCTTTCACTTTAACTTGGTCTATAATCGTCACCTCTCCGTTGTGAATGCTGAGATGTAACAATAGACACCTGAATATGATGCTGGTCACGAAGAAGTGCTAAGAAAGTATGTAGAGATGTTGCATCGTCTTCTGCCTTCCATTAGGCTACGTGAAATTGGCTGCTAGAAGATGGAAATCAGGGCAAAGTTAAGGTAAAAGAGTATAATGAAACATACTTACAAACCAGAATATATTCGTTCGGCGATAGCAAGGAAAAAGTTAATAGTTATCGTATTAAGATGGTCGACGTAAGAAATGAAGTTGAAATTAGTGAAAAAAGTAAAAGCGATAGATAGATGATGGATTGATAGATACTGAAGAGGTTAGACTGAAAAAATGAAGACGGAATTAGTGATTAAACATGAGAGAGAGAGAGGGGGGAGAGGGAGGGAGATTTGAACCGTAAGAAATGTATCATAATGAAAGTTCTAGACTGATATGGGAGTTTTTAAAACACTTGGCATCTGCCCGTAACAGCTGTTGTGGTCCGTGTGTGTGTGTGTGTGTGTGTGTGTGTGTGTGTGTGTGTGTGTGTGTGTGTGTGTGTGTGTATGTATGTATGTGTGTGTGTGTGTGTGTGTTTCGAGGAAGATTGGTGTTTATGTATGTGCAAGTTATATGTCTGTAAGGCTGTACGTGTAGACAGTTCCGTGTGTGTGTGTGTGTGTGTGTGTGTGTGTGTGTGTGTGTGTGTGTGTGTGTGTGTGTGTGTGTGTGCGCGTGTGTGTGCGTGTGTGTAATTTACTGGTGTATGGACGAACTTATATAATTACGTCACTACGTATATTTTAACTGTCTAGTAAATGTGCGAGGTTGGAGAAGCAAGAGGAGAAATTGGAACAGGATGGCGAGTGGTGGCACAGATGTTAGCGAATCTGGCATATGATTATTTCGTTGCCAGAGAAAGAGGATGGTAGAGCTGGATTTACGATGAGGGGGGGCAATGGCTTAGGTGTTTGGAGAGTCTGGTGTTGTGATTCAATAGCTCTCTCATCTTAACTTGAACCAGATATTCGTCCTTTTGTTGCTTTTGATTTCGCTTAGCACAATGACAGAATAAGGTATTACCTCGGTTCTGCTGCCTGTCCATAGCACTTCTTCGTGACTAACTTCATATTGTAGTCCTAAATTAATGTTACAACTAAGTGTTCAAGATAGAGGCTATGGCTATTTTAGGCCAAGTTAAAATGGAAGGATTCTTGGTGACTAGCTTCATCTTGTAGTACTTTTTTTTTTTTTTTATACTGAGCATTCGAGATGGAGAGGTGGCAGCTTTAGGCCATGTTGAAGTGAAGAGAGTATGAGTTATTTTTATTTTTTTTTATTTTTTTTTTTATTATTTTTTTTTTTTGGGGGGGGGAGCAGGATGCAGGTGTGCTTATACTGAGTCGAATTCTGAACGTCATTGTCGGCGTCGAAGCACCTCTTTCTGAGCGATTTATTCCGCTTATTGCTCCTTAATATTCTTTTCTTGCTTATCTGTGTATTTCAAAACTGATATAGTTTCCCGTGGTAACGTATAACAGGATAAAAAGGAGTTACGTGCAGAATAAATCGCAGAGGAAGAAGTGTTGAGAAATATCCAAAGCTACCTACAACTCCGCCTTAGGTGTGGAGATAGGGAAATGTGGGGATTTGGAGGTGTAAGGATTTGGAAGTGTAGAGATATGGAGGTGTGGGGATATGGAGGTGTGGGGGTATGAAGGTGGGGAGAGATTCGGGTGAGGAGTGGTTCGTTGTGGAGGAACAGGAAAGGAGCGAATCAGTCTGGAAAATCAGAAGAGAAATACATGTGTGGAAATATAAAAGGTGTGCGGATACTGAATCTTGGGTTTCTTAGTGAGACAGACAAGGAGTGATTCAGGGATGGAGAAAGAATCGCGTGTTGAGAGAGAATCAGGTGGGGAGAGATTGAGAGACTGATGTATGTAGCGAATCAGACTTGGAGAGAATTTGGTGGGGAGACAGTGTGGTGTGGAGACTCAGGTGGGGAGAGATGCAGAGACTTGTGTATGTAGGGAGTCACACATGGAGAGAAATTAGCGTGGAGAGAGAGAGAGTGGTGTAAAGAGACCCAGGTATGGATATTCTGTCTTGGGGAAAAATCAGGAGAGGAATGGATGTAGAAATAATCAGGTAGGGATAGAGACACCTGTGTAGTACTAGCAACAGCTCAGGTGTGTAGATTGGAGGGGTTAGGAGCAGCCAGCTTCCGTTTAGTAGTTGGTTTAAGCCTTTGTGCTGGAGAGGGACGCCTTCATGTGGTGGCACCTATATAACTGAGTGGCTTCGCTGTTCGGTTAATACAGTTGTCCCTGAACTACGAGTACCTCCCTATTCCCCGAAAAGGAAGTTGGTGAACTGCCAAAGAAGGGCAGATTCAGTTTACAGTCCACTGGGTTCACGTTTCAGATGAACCTGGGACTACAACAACAACAACAATAAATACTACTACTACTACTACTACTACTACTACAGCAACTACTACTACCACGAAAGCTCTACTACTACTACATATTAATCCTTTCAATACAGTGACGTCCTTATGTAGTTGATGGTCCCTGCTACCGGGCTATTTTTTTCATCTTTGGACAGCCCTGTGGTAGTTGAGGTATTGTAAAAGTCTGTTGAATAAAACATGGTATCGTAAAGCACCCTCATTTCTAACCCGTCCAGTTGAATACGTCTCTCCTGAGCTGAATAAAATCGTCTGGAGGTCAGGTCCATATATTTAACCGAGGCGGAGATTTTCCTTCTTTTGCGGCTTATTTCCGTAGTTTAGTGGCAAAGTAAGACAATATTAATGCTCAGTATCCTTTCCACAAAACTTCTTCGTGACTAGCATCGTCGTCTAGTGTTGATCTGTTGTTACTGCTCGACATTCACGATGGAGAGATGGCAATTTTACGCCTATATTCTTTCCTTTTCTTTATTTATCTTTTTCCTCTCTAACTTGGTCTAAAATCGCCACCTCTCCATCGTGAATGCTGAGCTGTAGCATTAGATCAACACTTGAGTATGATGCTAGTCACGAAGAAGTGCTCTGGAAAGAATATAGAGCTGTAGTATCGTCTTTTCCAGCCACTGACATACGAGAAATATGCTGACAAAAAAAAAAATCTGGGCCAAGTTAAGGTGAAAGAATTATAGTTTAAAGGAAGAAAGTGTAGTAAAAATAAATACCTCATCGGATGGAAGGGGTTAAGCTTGATATCAGATGGATCTTAAATTATAAAAGAAAATTAAGTGGAATAATTACAGAGGCTAATTATGGCTATTGCTTCCTTAATGGTATTTTAGGAAGTCTAGATGGAGGTGTGTTAATTGGCCTCAGTCGCTAAGTAGAAGAGGGATGTGTGTGTGTGTGTGTGTGTGTGTGTGTGTGTGTAATTCGTTTGGTATGTGCACCTGTGACAGTTTCTGTGCGCACTTGTGTGTGTATTGTAATGTGCGTTTTTGTATGTATTCATGTGCCCTTACAGTAAGTTCACGTTTTAAGAAGTGCGTTTATATTTTTGCGATATATAGTTGTGTGTGTGTGTGTGTGTGTGTGTGTGTGTGTGTGTGTATTTTATCTGCACATGACTATATACTGTGTATGTATGTAATTTGTATGTATTGATGTATAGATGTAATTACCACATGTATATTAGTATGTGTTTGCATGTATGTCTGTATGTGCGTGTGTATGTGAGTGTATGTGTATGGATGTAAGTATATGTCTGTACAGAACTCTACCTTGTGACGTACATTTAAGTGTGTGTATGTTCACAGTCGTTGTACGTATGTGTGTGTATTTGTGTACGTGTGGGTAATTATGTGCGTTTCCGGGTGTGTCGCGTGTGCGTGTGTCGATGACTGTGAGATCGTGTCTAGACGTACTTGTGCGTGTTTGGGTCTTGGAATGTGTGTGTGTGTGTGTGTGTGTGTGTGTGTGTGTGTGTGTGTGTGTGTGTGTGTGTGTGTTGCGCTATTACTTTACGTGAGTTGTGTGTGCGTGTGTACACCTTGGGCGTGTATGTAAGACATATTGTATGTATGTATATATATATATATATATATATATATATATATATATATATATATATATATATATATATATATATTATATATATACGAAATCATGTATGCGTGCGCGTGTATATATGAAACTTTATGTGCTTGTGTGCATGTAAATGTGGGCGAAGCCTGTTATACATGTGCGTCTCTGAGTGCATGTAGATTCTAATATGCTTTAAAAATATATGTAAAGAAATTTATTATGGACGAGTGCGTGTAGTGTGCGAATATAAAGCCTAGTATGATCGTGTGTGTGTGTGTGTGTGTGTGTGTGTGTGTGTGTGTGTGTGTGTGTGTGTGTGGTTCTGCCTTTACGCGCGCAAAAAGTACCATTCAATATTCATCAGTTGGGGAGTTGAAGATTGGGGGAGGGGAAGGAGAGTGCGTCCCCCTCCCCCCTTCATCCTCTTCCCTACTCTTCCCCTCTCTTCCCCACCCCCTCTCCCTCTTTCTTTCCTTCATTCCTCTCCCTCCTCTCGTCCCCCACTCCCTTGGACGCTTCTAGACCTTTCTGGAGGACGGAGAGAGAGAGAGAGAGAGAGAGAGAGGAGTACAAGTAAACATGTTCAAGGAAGTTCTGAGAAACGTGAAAAATATATTGAGTACAAATTTGTAACTTGGCAGCGAAGGTTTGTAATTTCCACCTAAACCCAAACATTAAGATGGTTTAATTTTTGTTGAATCCATACAACTCCAGACGATTTTATTCAGCTGAGGAGAGGCTTTTAGAAGGAGACGGGGTAGATACAGCCTTCATATATCCCATCAGTACAAGCGGTCTCTCCCAAAGGTACATAGAATCATAAAATATTGGAACGATTTAAGACTTGCTTTTCGAATTGGACTAACTTAAGTAGAGAAACCTAAGATTTTTTTTCCCATTGATCCCTGTTTTCCCGTCAGCGTAACCTCTTCAATCCAGTTTTTTTTTTTTATTACTCCTTGACTGTTTACCTCGACATAGACAGACTGGAGGGGTTAAATAGAGCTTTCATTTGGGCCACTTAACGATTAGGGCAACTCTCGCACACTAGGTTAAATGTTGTCCCCACTTAAAAAGGCGAAACAAGTGTGCGTGCTTGTGTATGTGTGTTTGTGTCTGTGCATTTTCCTACTGTGTGTTTGTTTATATAGTGTGCAGACAGATATGCGTTCCTGTTTGCTTGCGTGCATGAATGTTAATGTAATTGAGTGTTAATGTGTATTTATATGGCCCTGCAAGATGAGGAATATGAATAAATGAGGTTGTGTTTGGGTTTCCAAGAGCTTCAACAAATAAGTAAACATGTAATCGGATGAAGAAAGGATCTGATTTCAGTATAATTTTTCAGATTTATGAAGTACGTATCTGTTAACCTGTGAATATAAACTTTTAACTTCAGCCAGAATACCATCCGCCTAGAACAACGCTGTCTTGATCAGTATTTCCCCAACTTTTCCTCAAAACAGTTTCAGAGTCTTAAAGATATTTGACTAACTAATTGACAGTAATCACATTGGCAGGAATCTCCCTTCAGTATTTCATTTATTGTACTCACAGCCGTGTCAAAGGCAGTCGGGATTATGTCAAACGGATCATCGGCAATGAAGTGCTTTGGGATCTGGCTACATTAATTTTCCTCTGTAGCAAAACCCTGTCAGAACTATTGAGACCTTGCCGTATTAAATCCGTAACAATATCTATTCCTGGCGAAGATTCCTAACGCCTTCCAGCTCAGTAGATGACACATATCTCAGAACCGTTACGGGTACATATCTTAAAACCATTACATATCAAGTTACATTCAAAACCATTACATATCTTAAAATCATTACATATCAACAGTTACATTCAAAACCATTACATATCTTAAAATCATTACATATCAACAATTACATTCAAAACCATTATGTGTGTGTGGATGAAAGGATGCGAAGATGTATATTGGATACAAGAGTTTATAGAGGTTGGGGGAGTGGACTTTCTGACCACTACTTGGTGGTGGCCCGAGTTAAAGTTCAAGTAAGATGGAGGAATAGAAGAAGGGAAAGACGAGAGGAAGGAGTAGTTGCAAGGAGAGTGGAAAGGTTACAAGAGGATGAGAAAAAGGCAGAGTATAAGAGAGAAGTGGAGGAACGATTGGGCAAATATGAGTTGGAGCAGATGGGGGACGTGGAAGGTGTGTGTAGAATATTTACAGAAGAAATATGTGCAGCATGTGATGTGGTGTGTGGAAGGAAGAGAAGACGGAGGGGGGTGCAAGGAACAGCGTGGTGGACTGAAGAGGTGAAACGGGCTGTGGCACAAAAGAAGAAAGCATATAATGAATGAATGAGAAATAGGGGCGTGGAAGAAGTTGAGAGGCGGAAGAGAGAGTTATATGTAGAAAGAAAGAGAGAGGTGAAAAGATTAGTAAGAGAGAGTAAGAAGAGAGTGGATGAGGAATTTGGAAGGAATTTGAGTGTAAAGTGGAGGGACTGTAAGAAAATGTTCTGGAAAGAGGTGAAAAGAGTAAGACAGGGTGGAAGTGAAGTTAGCAGGGGAGTGAAAGATAAAAATGGTAGATTACTAGTGGAGAAGGGAGAAAAAGTGAGCAGATGGAGAGAACACTTTAAGGAATTGTTGAACGTGGAGGATGGAAGTAATGCGAGTATAAGTGGCTGGGGAATGGCTGGAAGAAGAAGGGAGGTGAGGAGACAGGAAGAAATCAGTAGGATAGAAGTTGTGGAAGCAATGAAGAAAGTTAAATCAGGGAAAGCCCCAGGAATTGATGGAGTGTGTGGTGAAATGCTGAAGCATGGGGGAGAGATAGTAGTAGAATGGATGTGGAAGATGTGCAGATTGGCCTGGGAGGAAGGTAGAGTCCCGGAGGATTGGAAGTCAGGTATAATTATTCCCTTGTACAAAGGAAAAGGGGAAAGAGAAGTGTGTGGTAATCACAGGGGCATTTGTCTTCTTAGTATAATAGGAAAAGTGTATGGTAGGATACTTATTGACAGAGTTAGAGAATGAACAGAGAAATTAGTTGGAGAAGAACAGGGAGGCTTTAGGAAGGGAAGAGGTTGTGTAGATCAGATATTCATTCTCAGATCTTTAGTGGAAAAGCTTCTAGAGAAGGGAAAGAAGTTGTATGCGGCGTTCATGGATTTGGAGAAAGCATATGACAGGGTGGATAGACTAGGATTGTGGAAAGTGTTAAGAATATATGGAATAGATGGGAAGTTGTTGAATGCTGTGAAGAGTATGTACGATGGTGCGAAGGCTGCAGTGCGTGTGGATGGTGAACTAAGTGAATTTTTCTCTTTGAAAGTTGGGTTGAAACAGGGATGTGTCATGTCTCCGTGGTTGTTCAATCTGTACATGGATGGGGTAATAAAAGAGGCGGGGGACAGGGCGACTTGGAGGCGATTTGTTTGTGGCCACCCCAAACGGGATTGAGGCGTCTGGCAATAGATAGATAGATAGACCATTACATATCTTAAAACCATTACATTTGAAAACCATTACATATCAAAACAATTACATATCAGAACCATTACATACCACAAAACCATTACATCTCTCAAAACCATTACGTCTCTCAAAACCGTTACATATCTCAAAACCATTACATCTCAAAACCATTACATCTCAAAACCATTACACATCTCAAAACCATTACATTTCTCAAAACCATTACACATCTCAAAACCATTACATATATCAGAACCATTACATATCTCAAAGCCATATAAATAAACCAATTTAGACCTTGCCAAACTAATCAACAGTAATCAGCCAAAGTCAAACTCGAATTTCTCTTCATTTAATCATCCTAAATTAATAGAAGGAAGGAATACTTGACTGCAACTGTACATAATGTTTTAAATTGCATCTCGCGGCTCTGTGTTTGCCTTACCTAATGAGATTTGTTTGTAATATGTGCTTTTAATACGGCTTTTGTTTCCTCGGTGTGTAGAAGGACGTAAAGTGGTGTTTGTGCGAAATGAGTGTTATGTTCAGATATTTGTGTTTCCGTGTGTTTGATCTTGTCGTGTGTGTGTGTGTGTGTGTGTGTGTGTGTGTGTGTGTGCGCGCGCGCGCGCGCAAATGATCTCCTGTCACGAATGTTCATGAAGAAAATATACTAGAGACTCTGTAAGGGCTAAAATTAGACACTAAAGAGAACACTCTAATATGAAATTATTTTAAGCGATGTGAATTGAGGTATAATAATTATGGCTTTTAAGAGAGGGCCTGCTTCTTATTGCGGTATGCTCTGTGTTGTTGCTGATTGTGTGTGTGTGTGTGTGTGTGTGTGTGTGTGCTTATTGACTACCCATTTTCAGTTTGTAATTAGCCCGCTTTATGACCCCAGTTAATTTACGACTTGAATTCCATAGTTACTCCTCCTCTCCCACCATCAGAGCTGAGAAACAGAAAACGAGCGTGCGTGGCGTCGTGGAGAGAACGGATATACTTGGGCTGCATATGTCCTGGTGTCATTGCTAGACTGGCTCATTCGAGAGAGAGAGAGAGAGAGAGAGAGAGAGAGAGAGAAAGATTGAAGTATTGAAGGGAAAACACAACTGAAAAAAAGCATGGCATGATAAGTAGAAGGAAAAAGAAGTGAGATGGAAGAAGAAAAATAAGGAAACAAGAAGAAAGGACGGACGCGAGAAGGGACGAAGGAAAGAGGAAAAGTTGGGAAGAACAGAGGAAGAAAGGAAATAGAGGAAAGAAGGGAATGGAAAAGAGGAAAGCGGAAAGTACGCATAAAAAAGATATGAGGGGAAGCGAGAGTCAGACGTGAGATGCTGGAAAGTTATTTGTATGATAAGGGGAAAGGAGAGGAAGGAGAGGTGAGGAGGTGAGAGGAGAAGAGAAGAGAGGAGAGGTGAGGGGATGGGAGGAGGAGAGGAGAGTGGAGCGGAGGGAGACGGAGCGGGGAGGAGAAGAGGGAGCTGAGAGGAGGGGAGAGTAAGGGAGTAGAGGAGAGACGGGTATAGGAAAGGAAGGAAAAGTAAAAGGAGAGAAGTGAAGCATAGAGGTTAGGAGATCAGAATACTAAAGAGCAGGAGAGAAGAGAACAGAAGGGAGGGAAGAGTAAATAAAGCAGAATAGAAAAGCGAGGAGAGGGTAGAGCTGAATAAAGGAGAGGAGAAGAAAGGAGTGGACTAGTATTCAGTAAGGGGAAGTGAATAAATGAGAGAAGAGGGGAAGAGGAGGGAATGTAGAAGCGAAAACAACAGGATAAATAAGAGAAATGAGTTGACAAGAGAAAAACAGGTGACGGAAGAAAGGGAAATGAGAATACAGTAGGCTAGGTGAGAAGGGACGAAGGGAGAGGAGAGAAGGAAAGGTAAGAGGAGAGGGGAATTAAGAGGAAGTAGAATAAGATGAAGAGATGTAGAGAAGGAAATGAGGTTTGGCTGTGAGAAAGAGAGGAGGAGAGTCACAAGCGAAGATGGTAGGAGGGAGGAAACGGGAGAAGAGGAGAAGTAAGAGAGTAAAAGGAGAGGAAAGTGGAGGAAAGATGAAAGGAGAGGAGGGGGAAAATGATCAGAAGAGAGGATAGACTGAGGGAGGAGAGGGACGGAGAAATGTGTAGACGAGAGGAGGGGAAAGTATTTGGGAGGAGAGGAGACCGGAGGGGAGGAAAAATGAGTAGATGAGAGTGGGGGAGCTTGAGTGGGGAGGAAAGGGGAGGAAAATAGGGTAGAGGCCTCACAGCTGAAGGAAACGTGCCCAGAGTAGGAGATGAGAGAGAGAGAGAGAGAGAGAGAGAGAGAGAGAGAGAGAGAGGAGGGAAGGGGAGATACCAAAGTTATGATGTGATGAGAGCCAATAGCACATGACTGGAGAGAGAGAGAGAGAGAGAGAGAGAGAGAAAAGAAATTAGGACAAGAACGGATGAGGAGAAAAGAGAGAGAGGAGAGCGGAGGGAAAGTGAAAATAGGGGGTAGAGATAGAGGCAAAAGAAAAAAAAATAAAGTATAGAAAAAGAGAAAACCAGATAAGAAAGAAGAGATGAAGTAAGAGATAAGAAAGGAAGTAGGTAGACAGGAAAAGGGAAAGCTAAAGAGCAGAAGACACAGCACAAGAAAAGGAAGAGGGGAAGGGGAGGGAGAAGGACTGAGGGGGAGGGGAAATGAGGGGGGAGGGGAGGGAGGAGGACTGAGAGGGAGGGGTAGTGATGGGGAGGAGAAATGGAGAGACGCCACAAAACTAAGGAAAAGAGGGAGGAAACTGCAAAATAGGGAAAAAAAGTGAAGTGATAATGAACAGGATCAAGAAGAGGGAAAGAAAGGAAAGAATAAGAGATGAGGAAGGCATAGCTCAGCGAGGGGAAGAAGACAAGGGAGAGGGGATGGGGAGGGGAGAGAGGGGAGAGGGAGAGGAGAGGGGAGGGGAAAAGGGGAGTGGGTAACTGTGTCAGAAGGGGTAGCAGCTGCGTTCTTTATGGGGGCGTATATCCTTGCTTCTTCCTCCCCCCCTCCCGCCTTCCAACTTCCTTCCCCTTCCCTCCTCTCATCTCTTCTTTCTTCCCTTCCCTTTCTTCCTCCTTTGCCAAGCCATACTTTCTCCCTTTTTTCCCATTTTCCCCTGCCCTCCCCTCCTTTCCCCTGCGCTCCCTTCCTCTCCCCCCTCCCCTCCTCTCCCTCCTCCCCTCCCCTCCCCTCCTTTTTCCCTCTTTCCCTCCTCATACCCCTTCTCCCTCCCTATCATTTCTCCCCTCTCTCTCATATTTTCTCTTTTCAACCAACCCTTCTCTCTACTCCCTCCTTCTCACTTTCTCATTCATTCTCGTCCTTTCTCCCCCCCTCCTCTACTATTTTTTTTTTTTTTGGGGGGGAGGAGTAAAGAATATACATACATGCATAAGATATTTCTGCGGTACGAAGTGGTGGTGGAAAAAAATATGTTAGAAATTACACAGAGGGGCAGGAGAGCTTAGTCTTTCAAAAACGGGAAGACTATCATAAATTAAAAAATCAATGTGGTATAAGTGGTATAGATGGATAAATAAATCTGTAAATAAACAACTTCTCTGAAGCTGGCAAGAATTACGTAAAAAACAGACGCCATCATATTAAAATAATTAGAGTAAATTATTTAACGCTTTTATTGTCAGACATTTTCAAAACTTGTATTCAGCACGATGGGGGTTTTTATAGGTGTGTGTGTGTGTGTGTGTGTGTGTGTGTGTGTGTGTGTGTGTGTGTGTGTGTGTGTGTGTGTGTGTGTGTGTGTGTGTGTGTGTGTGTGTGTGTGTGTGTGTGTGTGTGTATGGTTTATAGAGATAGGAAAAGAATTATATAAAAAAGGTCGGATGTTATTTTAAAGGATCCGTTGTTAGTGAACAATAGGTAAAATAAAACTGAAAATAAAAAAGCAGGGTGAAAAATCATATAATGGAAGGAGATGCTTGAGGTAGAGTGGAAAAACTAGAAATAAAAATGTAAGACCCGCAACCAGCGTGGAAACAACATGGTTACGATTGATTTTGTTTTGTAGCTGTATATTGTATCAAGGACACACCGTTGGTCGCCCTCTCTCTCCTGCTGTCTGCACCTCCTCCTCCACCTTGCTGCTCCCGCTTCACCCTGCACCTCCTCCTCACCCTGGTATCAGTTATCATCTTGACCCTGGCATCGATTCCCATGTAAACACAGGATAGGAAGATCTAAAACACGATCATTTGAGCCTTGCTTGGGCACGAATCAAAGGAGAAAGACCCAGAGATAATGGCCTCCACCTCCGCGTCACAGGAGCTATGAGACTGCTTGCAGCACATGTTTAAGACCAAGAGGTTACCACATATTTAAGCTTATACAAGAAACAGGATTTTTGGCCCTTTTCCCCCGCTCTTTTTAGCCCCTTCACTTCGAGGACGCCATCTTTATTTTCATTCTGTCTTCCCTCAAACGATTATTCAGAGAGAAAAAAATCTGGTAGACGGATTTCAAAGTAACCTCTATAAAATACTTTAATATGGTGATGACTTCTGCTTTATTGCTGCACCGCCAGACGATTTTATTGAGCTGTAGAAAGATTTACGGGAAGGAAGGGGCCAGTCGCATTTTATGAGAGAGACAGAGAGAAAGAGAGAGAGACTTACTTATCCTGCGGCCAGCCAACTCCTTCACCGCCCACACACACGCACACACTTAAGGCCCGGCACTTATGACGTCACACACACACACACACACACACACACACACACACACACACACACACACACACACACACACACACACACACACACACACACACACACACACACACACACACACACACATTTTTGCTCATACAATCCATCACTTTCTCCCGCACTCTCATTTCGTAACACTCAATTTTGAAGCACACACACTCACTGAAGCACGCACTCTTACACCACTTTACCAGCCGATCGAGAGGGCTCTTGCGTTGGAATTTTATCTCTTTATAACAAAGAAATAGCAGAAATAAGACCATTCCATTCACCCCCACCACTATCAGGAATAACAGAAATTGCAGCACAAGCAAGAACATTCACGCCCACTGCTACCTCCAAACAATAACATCAAAAGCAACAACAATAACAACCACTTCTTCTAATACTACGACTGCCACAACCACCACCACTGCCACCACAATGAGCAAGATCATCATCATCATCATCATCATCATCATCATCATCATCATCAACAACAAGAGCCAGCAGAACCCTTATCACACATATTCTCTCCAAACTACAAAAACTTCTTAAAACACACACACACACACACACACACACACACACACACACACACACACACACACACACACACACACACACACACACACACACGCCTCTCTCCTGCAAGCACAAATTGGAGTATCTTGCATGCAGAGGGAGTCCGTGGCCAGCCAAATAAACGATGCTTGAGTCTCCCCTGATTGCGGAGTTGTCTGGATAATGTCGGAATTAAAGGGACAGGAGTGGGAACTTTAAGGGACAGGGGCGAGTATTTAAAGGTACGGGGGTGAGCTTTAATTTTCTGAGTCGTTCGTTTACTTTTTTAGTGGAGAGAGAGAGAGAGACCTCCATGAACCGCTTCAGGTTATTGAAACCTTCTGTATTTTAATATTGCTAACGCCATACGATTGTTCCGCTTATGAAGGGTCCCTCGCTGTGAAGGGATTGATTCCTTCTGTAAGAGTTGTCGTTCTCGGTGTAATAAAATTGTCAGCCGGCAGCAAAAAGAATATGGAGAAAAGTCATCATAATAGTGTAACGACATTACCGCAAGTTCTCAGTCACACAGTTAAATAAAATTGCTCGTACGCAACCAAAATAAATAATAAATGAAATAAATAAACGTGTCATCGCATTAAATTCTGGTGGCAAATATGTACTGTAATTTGAAGTCGTATCCAGTTTCCGTAATTATGGCCTTCAAGACTCATATACTTAGCCATATTTAGGAATCATGAGAGAAGCTTTAAGATTTAGGATAGCAGTATAGTTCTTACATACATATGCTCTTGAACTAGTGAATACTCTTCGGCTCCATACCTTTCTCTGCAGTGACACCTGTTTATTTATTTATTTAAATTATATATTTATTTTGGCTGCGTCCAAGCAATTTTATTTAACTGTGTGATTGAGAACTTGACGTAACGCCATTGCATTCTACATTATGACATTCTTCCGATTTTTGTTTCTTGTTTTGCTACCGGAAGACGATTTTAGTACACCCAGAAGGACGTCTGATACTTAAAGGGTTAATCTCCACTACGAGGGACCCTTTTCAGTTTGAAGCATCTCTCTCTCTCTCTCTCTCTCTCTCTCTCTCTCTCTCTCTCTCTCTCTCTCTCTCTCTCTCATATAAGATTTTCAAGTTTTCCCCCTATAACAAGAAACGCCCCGGAAACACCATATATGAATTCAGTGAAGATTTTTCCCAATTTTCTCCGCCTCTATCCATTATTATTATTTTTTTTTTTGGGGTGATGTTTTGAATAGATGATGATGGTCGGTGGGGGGGATGGGGGGTGGAGGAGTTTTTTGTGGAGTCAGGGGAACGTGAGAGAAAGGAATTTTGTTGAGTTCTCTCTCTCTCTCTCTCTCTCTCTCTCTCTCTCTCTCTCTCTCTCTCTCTCTCTCTCTCTCTCTCTCTCTCTCTCTCTCTCTCTCTCTCTCTCTCATTTAGAATTCTTGGATGAGGTAGTAATGATGATAGAAAGTGTGAGATCGAGGGAGACTTAGATTGGCTTTGGCTTCCGCTTATGCTGCTGCTGTTGGTGATGATGATGACGGTGATGATGATGTGATGATGACGGTGATGACGGTGATGATGATGATGATGTGTAGCCACGTCTTCCCAGATAGCCCAGAGTAGCCCTGTTTGGAGGCTTGTCACGAGGTACCCATGCCTCACCTAACATCCATCATTTTTTTACCAGTGAGCTTTCGTTATTGATATCCATAAAGAAGATTTATTCGCCTACCTTCTTGCATCTTTAATGTCTTTTTTTTAGGTTTAGATCTAGAGCTTTTAGACGTGGTTAATAAAAAGTTAAGAGGAAATTATTGTGCTTTAGAATTAGATGACTGCAATAAAGGAAAATATTGTTATCAACTAAAAATTTTGTGAAGCGGGTATCCCATTGCTTAACCCCTTACGTATGAAGCTGCTTGTATTTTTATTTTTATTTTGTTATTCTTCGATGGTCAGACGATTAAATTAAACCTATGAATCTGGTGACGTCTTTTCCTGCTGTCACTAGACGATTATATTTGGCTTTTGATTGAGGGATTAGTGGAGGGATTAGATATAGCAGTGATTAACCCATTGAGAATTATAAGTCCTCCCAAAGTTGAAATAAAATCGTGCGGAGGAAGCAGCAATAGACATAAAAATAAAAATAAAGAGGTTACCTGATTGAAAAGGTTAAATTCTGCTAATCAAAGTCCTCTTGCAGTGAAGGAGTCAGAGTAAATGGCTCTTCCCCCGCTTAAGTGTGAGAGATAATGATCTAAGTAAAGTCGTGTAGTAGCAGCAAGAATAAAGTAGAGAAATTTCCATCCAAGTGAAGTGAAAAGTGTATGAATTTGTTTGTTGATACCAGAATAAAATACTTGGCGGTAAGCGTGGCAGTACCAGCGATAGGGATAAGAGTCACACTGGCTTGGTTATGAATATCATTTGTTGTAAGCCAGAATGAAAATATGCTAGAGCTTTTTTACACAAACTTGGCCCAGATTTTCGTTCCTTTGCTGCTTATTTCATAGAGGTCGATGGCAGAAAAAGACATAGCTACGGCTCAGCATCCATTCCATAGCCCTTCTTCGTGACTTGCATCATATTCTAGTTTTAATCTTGTTATAGCTCGGCATTCAAGATGGAGAGATGGCAATTTTAGGTAGAGTTAAAATAGATCAAGTAGAGTGAAAGGATTTGGATCAGACTATGAACCCGTGATATAATCGTGTGTCGTAAGCCACACTAAAGGTGAAAAAGAAAGGGTCAGATTTTGGAAACTTTGCCGATTTCCCAAATGCTCCACACATTTCAAGGACCTCCAGCCTCTTTGCCTCGCATTTAAAGGGACCTCAATTTTCTTTACCTCACAGCCCAGTTTTTTTTTATTCCTCACGCTTACAGAAATCCCAGTTTTCGTTGTCTTGCATTTACAGGAACTCCAGTTTTCTTTGTCCCACATAAAAAAAAAAAAAAAAAATGCCATACATTTCAAGAACCCTCATTTTCTATGCCCCTTATTTCGAGAACCCTTATTTTCTTTGGCCCAGATTCTTTGACCCCATAGTTTGAGGACATCCCCCCTCCCCATTTCCTCACCCCGCTTATCGAGAACACCCATTTCCTGTATACCTCATTTCGAAAACCCAATTTTCCCTAACCCACATTTTCTTTTACCCATAGTTCGAAGACTCGGAATTTCTTCATCTCCCTCCGTTTTCTTCACCTCCCATTTTCTTTGCGGCGGGGTGGGCAGGGGCGGATGGAGGGTGAACCAGCGTATTTCCTGCTCTTGGCACCCGAGTCACGTCACATCACGTCTGCTGTGGCGGGGACTCTGGTATTATGCAACTCTCAGGCCAGATGGGGAGGCGGGGTGGGCCGGTCACTCTTTTCTTCAGATAGCTGGAATGGTATTGCGTTATTTTTTTTTTAACTTCGTTTTCTTAGTTTTCTTTTTTCTTTTGCCCATGTGTGTAGGGGTGGTGGTGTGTGGATATATATATATATATATATATATATTGCTGTACGTGCTTGTTAATATCCAGTCAGATAGGATGCGATTTTTTTTTCCTCTTCTATTCTATTGTTTAATTCACTAAACTCAGCTATTACTACTGTATCATACGGTTATCTCTCTCTCTCTCTCTCTCTCTCTCTCTCTCTGAACAAATTCGTTTTTGACAAGAATGTTAACAGTTTTCACTCTCATCTTAAATGTCGAGACCAACTGCCTAGCCCCGGGCTCCTAGGCTCCTCTTGGGGCAATTTAAGATTGGATGATGGATGGATGGATGGATGGATTCTTTGATTAGTTTTTCGTACTCCCCCTACGTATTCTTGGAAAATTGGCTGGTAGTAGTGATGATGATTGATGGTGGTGGTGGTGATGAGGATGTGATTGGTGGTTTTCCACTTACCCAATAGACTTCACTTGCTCTTGTATTTTTATTTTATTTTATTTTATATTCACTTTTAGTCTTGTTTTTTAGCTGTCAGATTTCTCACGATATTATTTGTTTTGTTTTATTTCCTTGCGTTTTCTTGTTTACATTTCTCGTTATTATCTTAATGAATTTATTACCTTTTCTCCTTAATCCGTGCAACCATTTATCCTTTTATCCAATCACTACTCCATGCATAGATTTATTAATTCAGTTTTTCATTCATTCATTCACCTATTCACTCATTTATCAGTCCATCCATCCATCCGGCCCTGCAGGTAACCATCCATTATTCTGTTTATTCATTCAACCATACATTTATTGATTTAATATTTTTCATTATTATATTTACATCCCTTGTGTTATTTGTTATTCGTATACATACCTCCGCCATCGAAGTTGGAGAAGGTTATGTATTCACCTGTGTTTGTCTGTCTGTTTGTCTAGACGATATCTCCGAATGTTCTCCAATGAATTTCAGTGAAGTTTTGAGGAAGGGTGGGAAATGGACTAAGGAAGAATTGATTTAATTTGGGGGCGGATCCGGATCCGGATCCTTCAATGGCATTGGCGAACGTATGTGATCTCAGAGTGCCTTGTAGTTATTTCTATGTGTCTGTCATTTGTTTATGTATGGTTGTCTAGTACTGTGCGGGTCATTGAACAGCCAGTAACATCCATCTGTTCATTTTTCAACCATGCATTCATCAACCATCCACTCTCATTCATTCAATCTTCCATCATTCATCTGTCTTGTGAGTTAGATGTCCATTCATTCCTTCGTTCATTCATTCATTAATATTCATTTCAGGACCAGAGAAGGCTAGTGTCGAGAGAGAGAGAGAGAGAGAGAGAGAGAGAGAGAGAGAGAGAGAGAGATGGCCTTGATCGTCTTTCTTTGCTTACTCCAGACAGAGTGACGCCCAAGAGTTGGATGAGAGTGAGAGAGAGAGAGGAGTTGAAGGGGACATTGAAGAGGAGGGGAAGAGAAGGAAATAAGGGACATAAGGAGGGATGTAGACGATGGAGAAGGAAGAAGAGGATGGAGGAGGAGGAGGAGGGTAGATGGAGATAGGTGGTAAGGGAGGGTGGAGGGGAGGGGAAAGGGAAGGAGATGAAATGGGGATGATAGCGAAGGAAAAGGGAGATGGGGAAGGGGGAGGGGACGGCGGAGGAGGGAGGATGGAAGGCAGAGAGGAGGGGAAGAAGAGGGCAGGGAGAGGGGGGGGGGAAATAGAGTGGAGAAGGAGAGTGGAGGATAGAGGGAAGGGGGAGAGATGGGTCGAGAGGGAGTTGGGAGAGGAGTGGAATAAAGGGGAGGGGGAGAGAAGAGAGAGGGGAGAGTAGGGGCAGGGGAGGGGAAGTGTAAAGAGGGGAGAGAAGGGGGAGGGGAAGGGGTGTTTTGAGGAGAAGGCTACTAGCTCCTTGGAAGACCAGTGGCACAGAAGAGGAAGTTACGGGGTACAGCTGGCATAATACTTCCTTTCCTCTTTCTCATTTCTCTATCTTTCTTTCTCTCTCTTTTTTTAAATTCATCTCACTTTTTTCTTGGCTACTTCTTTCATCACTGCATTTCTCTCTGTCTGTCTGTCTGTCTCTCTCGCTCTCTGTCTCTGTCTGTCTCTCTCGCTCTCTGTCTCTGTCTGTCTGTCTGTCTCTCTCTCTCTCTCTCTCTCTCTCTCTCTCTCTCTCTCAAGAAAGTTAAAAAAAAACACGTCTAGAATACAAGAAAAACAACAACTTTCCCCAGTTTTCAATCTAGTGTTGCATTGATCGTGTTGCACAGTGAAGCGTGGTGTTGCAGGCGCTCTAAGGAAGGGCTAAGATGCTGTACAGGCGAAAGGAAGCGCTGAGAAGTATAAGTGAAACAGAGAAATGTTTTAAGTGTCTGTGCTAGTGACAGTGGTAGAGAGGGCTGGTTTCTCAATGGTCCGCCATAATTTGAGTATATCCGCTATATTTTGTGTATATTCGGTATATTTTGAGTATATCTATAGTATTTTGAGTATATCCGCTATATTTTGAGTATATTCGATGAATAGGCCTTTATATTTTAATTCGGCCGTCTAGTACTAACAATAATAACAAAATAATTCCTGAGTGTGAAGAAGTTAAAGTGTGACTGACATGGTTCCAAACTCTTTACAAAATGCTCTGTCCATATTAAAAATTATCATCATCTTCATCATCTAGCCTCCCACGTTTTACTTAAGGTTAACATTAGATGAAAAGCAGGAAAGGAAAATTGGCAAGAAAAACGTAATTATCCTTATCATCAAGTTAATCCTAATCGCTGTATTTATCGTTAGCAGCATGGACAGTCCTCCTCCTCCCCCTCATCATCATCATCATCATCATCATCATCATCATCATCAAACCAGTATAAAGAAGGAAACAACGAAACAAAGGGACGAAAAATTATAATTGCAACGAGTGTTTGTTATTTTTTTAGTGTTGAACGAGACGCAAATTGGAGTTACGAGTCACGTACTGTATGTTGTAACTGGATAAAGCAGATATAATAGTGTTTTTGTTTTCTCTTCCAGCAGGACACACTGAAAAGAAAAAAGAATGTAAAGAGGAGGAACGTTATAAACTGTTAATCATGTGACTTACGTTTTTGTATTCTGGAAATGAAAAAGGGATAAAATTACAGGAAGTTGAAATTTTAATCCTGTAATTGAATCAGAAAGTGGACGTAACAGAAAAGGCTTTGGAGGAAAAAGGTAGTACTGTAACGGCATTGTGTAAAGACGTTGGCAGAGAAAAGACTTCATTCCACAAATTGAGGACGATTTTTTGGTCTGACTGTGGGGAAAAAAAAAGAAAAAAAGTGAGATTGAAATAAAAATAATGCTGTTATAGGCATCTGCACAGCGAGGAGTGTGGCATAGAAAACGGGTTGGCACGGAAGAGAGCAAGGTGGCACAGAAAACCGATTGGCAGTGAAGTGAGAGGGGTAACTGTTAAAGGCTTTGTTGTCCCCCCTTAAACTGCTTGAACGATGGATGGGCTGGAGCGGCGGGCAGGAAGTGTACGTCTGTTCTTACCTTCCCATAACCTGGTCGTACCCTTCAGTTCATACCTTTAATTAGGGGCAGTAGTTTCAGTAGATGTCTGTAGGCTAATTTGGTATATATTTTAGCTCCCACATTCACTAGTCCTCAGTCCTGTCTAAGTAGCCCCTTGAACTTTCTAGCCCCAGCACAACTCTCACTAGCCCTCAATCTAGGAACCTCTACCGCTGCCGTATGTGGTTTCTAACCCTTTGTAGACCCAAGCCTAGAATGTTACTGTCTTCCAAACCAGTCTTTGCTGCCCCAACGTACCCATGAATCCTCAGTCTAGCTCTCCTTAGCTCGTTGCCCTTACTAGCTCTAAACCCTGCAAGCC
Source organism: Coenobita brevimanus (assembly GCF_032717465.1). Taxonomy (NCBI): domain Eukaryota; kingdom Metazoa; phylum Arthropoda; class Malacostraca; order Decapoda; family Coenobitidae; genus Coenobita; species Coenobita brevimanus. The sequence goes on along the minus strand of NC_137024.1, from coordinate 41,803,921 downwards.
TCAGTCCAACCTTTACTAGTCCCTAACCCAGCCCTGAGTCCTCCGTACCAAGTGTCGTTACGTACCATCGTAGCCTCTAATCCTTCCTAGCCCTAGCCCTTGCTAGCCCCATCCCTCAGTAATCCCAAGTCCTCACTAGCCCGAGCCCTGAGCAGCCCCGAGCCGTGCCTGTCACCATGCACTGCTAGACCCACCATGCAAAACCTCATAGTGGCAGGAGTACCGGAACAGCAGAGGTAAAGCAAGTGTGTGTTCGTGTGTGTTTACGTGCCTGGTGTGATGGGCTGGTAGAGGCCTGTGTGTGAAGTGGGGGAACGTGCATTTACACACATTTACCAGTATATACATGCTTATTTACACGGTTTTCATATTTACACACTGGCATACATAGTGGCTTAGTTTGAGTTGGATAGTGTAGAATGTGGGTTGTGTAAATGTTGGGTTGTGTACAAAAAGATAATTATACCAGCTTTCTACTCACGGAATCAGTTACACATACACAAACATTAGTATACATTTGTCATCACACACACACACACACACACATTAGTATACATTTGTCATCACACACACACACACTCACACACACACACACACACACACACACACACACGGGCTCAGTTGTCGGCTTACTCTAACATTCGATGCAGACCTTTTTCACGTACATGTAATGATCGTTTTATATTAGCTTGTATGCATGTGACCATAAACTCTTATTATTTTTGTTAATAGTGTACCGGTAAGTTTGTTAATATTTATCGTTATCAACTGTAGCCTATTGTATTTACTTGTTGTAGTTGCTATTGTTGTTGTTTTTTTGTTGTGATGACGGTGTGTGATAGTGTATATATTGTTAAGATACGTGATGCTTTCTTTCATAAGGCGAGTATTATTATTATTATTATTATTGGTGTGGTAGTTTGGTGGTGGTGTGGCGGTGGTGGTTGGGGGTGGCATGGTGGTGATGTGGTGGTGATGGTGGTGATAATGTTACCGTGGTAGTGGTGGTGAGAATAATGTTGTGATGTTGGTGGTGGATGTGGTGATATTGATTGAAATGGTGGTGGTGTGAGCATCATGGTGGTGGTGAGATAGAATATGTGTTGGTGTTGAAGGAAATAGTGATGGTGTTGGTGGTGATAATGTCTTGCTAGTGGTGGTGAAGATAATGTTGTGATGCTGGTGGTGATGGTGTTGGTGGGTATAGTGATGTAGATTGTCATGGTGGTGAGAGCATCATGTTGGTGGAGGAATGGTGTATGTGTTGGTGTTGGAGGTGTTGGTGGTTGTGTAGTGGGGGTGTGGTGTTAGTGAAGTGGAGGTGTGGTGTTAGTGTAATGGAGGTGAGGTGTTAGTGTAGTGGAGGTGTGGTGTTAGTAGTGAAGGTGTGGTATTAGTGTAGTGGAGGTGTGGTGTTAGTGTAGTGGAGGTGTGGTATTAGTGTAGTGGAGGTGTGGTGTTAGTAGTGGAGTTGTGGTGTTAGTATAGTGGAGGTGTGGTGTTAGTAGTGGAGGTGTGGTGTTAGTGTAGTGGAGATGTGGTGTTAGTAGTGGAGGTGTGGTGTTAGTAGTGGATGTGTGGTATTAGTGCAATGGAGGTGTGGTGTTAGTAGTGGAGATGTGGTGTTGGTAGTGGAGGTGTGATGTTGGTAGCGAAAGTGTGGTGTTAGTGTAGTGGAGGTGTGGTGTAAGTAGTGGTGTTGTGGTGTTGGTGTAGTGGAAATGTGGTGTTGTGGTGTTAGTGTAGTGGATATATGTCCTTAGTAAAACAGACAGAACATCCCGTCACTGATAGCTTGGGTGATATATGTATATTTGAACACAAATATTAATACGACGTCCATCCATACAAAATACAGATACAGGTGTTTACAGTTGTATTAGGTGGTGGTGGTGGTAGTGGTGGTGGTACAGAATGGTAAGGTACCGGGGTAGTGTTGGTATTGGTGGTATGGTGATGGTTGTGTATGATTGTATTACGTTGCTGGTGATGGTAGTGGTGATGGTGGTGGTGTGATAGTGATGGTGTTGTGGCACTGGTGTGATGGTACTGTACTTAAGTTTAAATGGTAATGCTGGTGATGCTGTATTATTATTATTATTATTATTATTTCTTTTATATCCTGCGATGTATAATGGAACTGTGAAGAAAGGGGTGCGGGAAGGACTGCGTGTGTGCGTATGGTGGATCGTGAAAGGCAATGAGTGTGTAGTGATGAGTGCGTGGCGAGTATGTTGACAGCTACACCACCACAACCACCATCCTCATTTGGACCTGTTTCCGGCTTACCTCACACACATTACTCATAATTTCCCAGGAGGTGGCCATTTACTCTCTTTCCCTTACTCTTTCCCAGGCTTCCTCACTCTCTCCTTCATTTATTTTCTTCGCTTCCCCAACTTTCTTCGTAGGCCGATTCTCTCTCTCTCTCTCTCTCTCTCTCTCTCTCTCTCTCTCTCTCTCTCTCTCTCTCTCTCTCTCTCTCTCTCAGCACCAGTGTGTTTTGTAAGTTACTTAGTTTATAGCATTCAGGGAATTTAATTTTGTTACTGGAAAACATATATACATTTTTTTTTTCTTAATTTTTACGTTCGACTGTTTTCTTGTTGCTAAGAGTGTTTTCATTATTCAAACACTTGTTTCTGCTCTTATTATTATTATTAGTAGTAGTAGTAGTAGTAATACTGTTATTATTATTATTATTATTATTATTACCATCCGATACGATAATTCTAATAATTTGTCTCCTTCTCACAGGTAAGTTGACCCCTCCAGTGCTGTCCAGTGAGGCCAGGTGTGTAAGTACCTGTGTGACCTTCATTTCCACATTTTAACGTACATTTGCACGCTCCTTTACCATCTAAGCCATCTGAATTTACATAGTTTTTTTTTAATACCCCTTTAATTGTTACCTTAAACTAGACTTTTATTAGTAATTGGAAAGGTGTTATTTGAATGCATAAACATAGAGACCCTACATACGTCCGTCCATTCATACTCATTCACGTATTAAGTTCATGCTGGTACTTTAACATCAAGTTGGAGAGCCTTAAGAAATAGTAAGCATGACAAGTTACCGTTTCCTCCTTTTCTGCGTTTATCATGTTTTATTTAGTGGTAATGCTTTGGCAAGAAATACATGCAGGATTGTTTTAATGTATTTCAGTATAATTTTCAGAATTTTTAAGCACTATTTGAATTACTATACTAAAGAAGTGGGTTCGGCAGTCCTGAAAATAACAATAATGATAATAATAATAATAATAATTAATAATAATAATAATAATAATAAAAATAATAATAACCTCAGGGGAATATACATATGCTTCCCCTGTATCTGTGGAAGAAACCTCCATTTTCTCTAGTACTTGAGCTGATCCGTTTTTTGTGAAGGTGAAAGTTAGTGTTCCAGTAAAAAGCCAAACTGTTTATTTTTAGTCTGTGGAGTAAATCATCTGAAGAAGTAATAAGATTATATAAATTATGTTACCCTACTGTCATTGAAGTTGTAGGATAAGTGTTAAAAGTGTTTTGGTGCTGTCTGCTGTCGTTTATGTGTTTCAGTTAGTGTTAAGGCGCTGTCGATCACAAAATCAGGTTGTGCGAGTGCTCGAGTAAGTACCTTGATTGCATCTTCCATTTAGGTCGCGGTAATAGTCTTATGAATATTAAGCGAGTCTCTTTCAGTATGGTCATTAATTTGCGGAAAGTGTGTTCCGGCATCTTCTGTCAAGAATGGGATGTAGAACCCCGAAATTGTTATTAAATTGTAAATACAACTTCTTTTTTACCATGTGTTAGTTGCGTTTCACTCAGAATATATATATATATATATATATATATATATATATATATATATATATATATATATATATATATATATATATATATATATTAAAAGCCTCAGTTACCTTTTAAACCCAAAATATGTAAGTTGCTATCCTTCATTAAACCAGTAATAAGTGCTGATGCTTTCAACTTGTTTTTCCTTTAACTTAAAGTATTATAGATCTCTTGCCGCCACCAAATAGTTTTATTCAATTTAAGGAAGGAAACCCCTCGCACTGAAGAGGTTAATGGGGATTGTTCCTTACCCTTCCTTTAAACGGGCTCTCCTAAACTGAGTAAAATCGTCTGAAGGTATGAAGAATGAAATAAGACTCATAATCATTCTGAAGGGTTTTTCCAGCCTCCAGACGATTTTATCCTCCCTAGTTACGTTTGACTTCGAACCAAGGGGATTAGACATAGCCTTCCTTAACCCGTTCACTGCCTCCATACTAAATTAACTAAATCGTCTGCTGTGAGAAAAGTCAATCAATAAATAAGTAAACAGACAATACTGCCATCGAGTTTTAAAAATGTATCTCGTCTCCAAACAAACCCAGCGTGATTTATTTTCCCAGGCACTTAATGTATTGGGAGAAGTGCTTAAGTGTTACTGTTATGAATACCTCGCGTTGAAGTGTTCTCTTACCCCTTAATTTCACTTATGAATGTCCTGTGGTGTTGGTAGATGTTGTCAGAGTATTGTTAGTGCTGGCAGTGTAATGTTGGCAGAGAAGTATTGGCAGAGTAACGTTGGCAGTCATGTTGGCAGCTTGATCTCTTCACTAGCGTTGTTTGAATGTTGTCAGTATTGCTATGATGTTGGCAGAGCGGTGTTGGCATAGTAGTGTTGGCAGAGTGGTGGTGTTTTACTAGAGTTGTCAGATTATTATTATTTTTTTTTTCAGCATTGTTGGCAGCCGCTAATATCGTGTATAATATGTGCTGTCTGGAGCTGTATGTGTGTGTGTGAGTGTGTGTACAGAGTGATGTATAAATATAGTCGCATCATGTTTGTGTGCGTGAGTGATGTGCGTGTTTTGCGTGTGTAATATGTTGCGTAACGGCGTGTACATGTCGTGTCCTACGGTCATGTGTGTGTGTGTTTCATTCTTCACTGCTGTTTTGTAAGTGTTTGTTGTGCTATGTGTGTGTGTGTGTGTGTGTGTGTGTGTGTGTGTGTGTGTGTGTGTGTGTGTGTGTGTGTGTGTGTGTGTGTGTGTTCATTATATCATTTGCGTGTTGTAGTGTATATTTTGTTGTATGCGATATGCTCCGTATGTTATATATGGTATGATGTGTTCTATCCCTTGCCTGCTGTGGTATGTGGTGTGATGTGGTGTAATGATGTGGTGTGTTATGGTGAAGTATGGTGTAGTATTGTCTAGTGTGGTGTGATGTTGTATGGTGAAGTGTGGTGTGGTATTGTATGGTGTGGTGTGGTGTGATGTGGTATGGTGAAGTATGGTGTGGTATTATATGATGTGGTGTATGGTGAAGTGTGGTGTGGTATTGTATGGTGTGGTGTGGTGTGGTGTGGTGTGGTAGGTGTGGTGTGATGTGGGATGATTTATTCCTTGGGGTGGTGTGGTGTTGGACGTGTTAATAACCTTGCCAAATACGCACACACACACACACACACACACACACACACACACACACACACACACACACACACACACACACACACACTTGGCACATACACATCCTCCCTGTCTCTCTGTCAAGACTCGTAAGCTCATCCTCTCTTACTTACCCTGGTCTCTCTCTCTCTCTCTCTCTCTCTCTCTCTCTTCTCATATTTCGTACATCCTCATCTCTCTCTAGGTCTTCGCAGGTAAGAACAAATTAATGAGAAACTTATGATTAATCGGGAGTGAAGTAAGCTTAAGAAATTATTAAAATTAGTGAATAATTATAAGTTGATAGAAGTGGACGTGATATTATTGTATTAACCAGATGTATAAGTGGCATGGGTAAACCAGTTCTGCTGTCGGGCCCTGCTGCGGATGTCACTGATTGCATTGCGCAGTTGACCCTTGTGCGGTGTGGTGCGGTGAGGATCTGTCCGTTCTCCCCTTTGGGGCTAAGATGCGAATGAATGTGTTTGAATGGATGAGTAAATGGGGAGTGTGTCGTCCTGTCTCGGCTACCTCCCTTTCCTTGGGGGAAGCAGCCTAGGTATATAGATAGAGATAGATAGATAAGTGAAAAATAAATTCGAGTTCTAAGTTGTATTTTTTTTTTTTTAATTTTTATTTGTGTAAGGACAATTCAATTACATTTTTAGGTATTTTTCTTTTTGTTATTATTGGAGTGTTGTTGTGGTTTTAGGGATACTGAAGGTTTATTTGTAGGAGACGTGATGGGAAAGTGTAGAGAAGGGAATGGAATGGAAAGGAAGGGAAGGGAAGGGAAGGGAAGGGAAAGGTCAGAATAGCTCGTTTCTGTCATTCTCCTCATCTGTCTGCCCCCCCTCCCATGTTTTCATTTATCCCTCCCCATTTTACCTTACCTCTTCTCTTTCTCCTTTACTTACCTCTCTTCTCCATACCCCTTTTCTTTTTTCTCCTTGCTCAACCTTTCTCCCTTTCCATCTTTCAATCGCACTTCCCCTCTTCCTTCTTTAGTTCCTTTTCTCTCTTTCTTCTTTCTTCCTTCCATCTTTCCTCCGGCTGTTTATGTAGAAAAAAAGTCAAAAGACGAAACTACTCAAAGTTTACCCTTCGCGAATGGTTAGTTGTGAAATGTGGAGTGAAATGTGCGTAGAGTTGTCGCTTGAGATTTATTTATTTATTTTTTTTTCTTGGGTGCGTGCTTTATATTTTAGTGTGTGTGTGTGTGTGCTTGGTCTCTCTCTCTCTCTCTCTCTCTCTCTCTCTCTCTCTCTCTCTCTCTCTGTCATATCCATTGTCTCCTGGCTACCTCTCACATATAATCCAGCTACAGATGTCTCTAATTTACCTCCTCTCTCATTTCTTCCTCCATTCCATCTCTCTCTCCCTCCAGTCTCATCCCATCTCATGGCATTTCTTTTCCTGATTACTCCTTGGTTACTTTTCCTATTAGTCCCTCTCCTCCTCCTCCTCCTCCCGTCTCTTCTCCTCTTCTATCTTCTCCTTCCTATCTCCCTTCCTTCCCTCCTTTCTCTTCCCCTTTTCTTCTCCCCTCTCTCTCTCTACCCTTCTTCCTCACCGTCTCCCCACTTGTTCCTTTCCTCCTCTTTTCCTCCTCTTTTTCTTTCCTTCTCCTCTCTCTCTCTCTCTCTCTCTCTCTCTCTCTCTCTCTCTCTCTCTCTCTCTCTCTCTCTCTCTCGTAACCAGCCACCTTGCGTGTTTCGTGTGAGTCATTTGAATGGAAGGGGAGGTGGGGTCGGGAGGGGAGGGGTGGGGGATGGAGGGAGGAAGGGGGAATGGGAGGGGGTAAAAAATGATGGCTGATGGGAAGAGAGGATTACACGGAAGGAGGAAGGAAGAGAAGGAAGAAAGGAAGGAAGGGGAGAAGAGAGAAAGAAAGAAGGAAAAAGGAAGGTGAAATCGAAGCAAAGAATACTGGAAGGGGAAAGAAGGGAAAAGAAAATAAAGGAAGGTAGAGATAGAAAATGGAAGATTACCAAAAAGAAGGGAGAATGAAAGAGAGAGTTTAAGGAAGTGGAACAGAACGATGAAGGATCAGGGGATGGGGAGTCACAAAGAAAGGGGGGTGTAATTAATATTTGGGGGGAGGAAGGGGGGAGAGGGAGCAGAGGGGAGGACATATGTAGGAGGGGAGAAGGAGGAGGCAGAGGTATGCAGGAAGACGAGGGAACGGGAGAGGGGAGAGGAGGGGGTAGGTAGAGAGGGAGGGAGGAAGGGTGGGTAGTAGGTAGTTAGTGTTAGGTAAGAGTTAGGGAGGAAAGAAGTAGAAGAAAGTTGGTAGGTAGGAAGGGACGGAAGGAGGGACAAGTTAGGTAGGGATCAAGGGAGAAGGGAGGAATGGAGGGACAGGGGTAGGTAGGAAATGGAGGAAGGAGGGAAGTAGTAAGAGGTAAGGAGGGCGAGGGGGAAGAGTAAGAAGTGATATGAGGGGGGGAGGGGAAGGGAGGGCAGGTAGGTGCAGGGCAGAGATATGAAGGGAAGAGGAGTAAGTAGATAGGTGAGGGAAGTAGGAAGGGAAGGGGGTAGGTAAGAAATAGGTGAGTAGGGGAAGAGGGTAGGTAGGTAGGTAGGTAGGTGGGGGATAAGGTGGAGGGTAGGTGGGGGGTAAGATGTAGGGTAGGTGGGAGGGGTACTGTAGAGGGTAGGTAGGTAGGCAGGAAAGTAGGTGGAGAGGGGGAATGAGAGGACGGGTGGGGAGGGGGCATGGGGGAGTGGGGAAGGGGGGGCAGTGGTCAATATCTCACCTGTTGCTGCCTCACCTGCCCCCCTCTCCCCCAGGCGAGACAGACCCCAACTGGCTCCCCGGGGTACTCTCTCACACACACACACACACACACACACACACACACACACACACACACACACACACACACACACACACACACATTTAGATCTTTGTACAGGTGGGCAGCAGCAAAGGTGTTAAAGAATTCGTGAGTCCTGATCCGCATTGACAAACAGTATTGGGGTGAAGGAACTACGCAGGCAATTTCACCCTTTAATATAAATCTCTCTTAATCATAACTAATCCCTTAATGTCGGCTAGAATGATTTTATAAAGATGTCCATTAAATCCGGCTTATTAATCTCTACAGCCCGCAGAATTCTCCCCTGAGTAAAAGTGAGAATCCAAAATGAAATTGAAAACAAAACTAGAATATGCCTGAGGTAAGAGAGTTAATCGCTTCTCTGCTGCCGCTTCCCTTACCGTTGTCCCTCTTTTTCTCTCTTCTCTTCTCTTTCTTCTCTCTTTCCCTCTTCTCTTCTCCTCTTCCCCTCTCCTCTTTCCCCTCTTCCGTTTCAACCCTCTGTGTTCCTCTGTCTTATCATTCATTATTCTTATTTTTTACCATTTCAGCCCGAGAACTTTATTTCCGGACATGTCTCCAGACGATTTTTATAACTTGTGGGAATTCTCTCGTAGTGAAAGAATTAAGAAGAAAACCCCACTTAATCCCAAATGAAAAGTCTCCCCTAAGCTGAATAAAATCGTCAGGTGATGGAAAGAATACAAGGAAAATTACGTCATTGGTCTGAAGGGAGCTGATGTTGACATAGTAAAAAAAAAATAGTAAAGAAAATGAAAATGAATGGAAACAGGAAAAATAGGTGAGAACAAAATCAGACATAATCTCGCCTAAATTCCTCTCTTTTCGTTGATAATAATTGTCTTGTATTTGCTTATTGTTGAAATTGTATCTTGTTTTTTTACCCCTTTCCTTACGGTGACGCCCCCTGGAGTTAACTTTTCATACCGCCAGACGATTTTATTTGCCACTTCTTGACGAGGACATGCAGTAAAATAATTGGACCACCTTTTAGACGATGTTATTCAGCTTCAGAAAAAAAAAATCAGAGTAAAGTTAAGAAAGTTTTGAAGTCTGTACACATCCAGACGTCTCTCTCCGAGTGAATAAAATCTTAGCTTATTTTGTCTTCCTTTAGACGATTTTGATTTATGATGGAGCTCGTATTGAAAGGGTTACGAGTTTCATTTAATTCTCTCTCTCTCTCTCTCTCTCTCTCTCTCTCTCTCTCTCTCTCTCTCTCTCTCTCTCTCTCTCTCTCTCTCTCTCTCTCTCTCATTACCTCACCGTTTTCTTTAATCGAAGTGAAGGGGAACTGATCTTCATAAGTCGTTAAACTTTTCAGACCGAGGATTTGTGTTTATTTTCATTCAAATTCCATGCCCCGTAAAATCCTTCGATTCCACGTGATTCTCTCTCTCTCTCTCTCTCTCTCTCTCTCTCTCTCTCTCTCTGGTTTTATTCTCGTTAAACCCAAACGACCTTGTTAAGCTAATGGTTGACGTCCTCTGCCTGTAAGGGTTTATGATGTGATATGCATTTATTTATTTATTTATTTATTTGAGGAGGCCAGTGTCGAGGGGAATTGATTGACGTATTTCGGCATATTCTTGCTACTGTCAAACGATTAATGATCACCTCAGGTTGTTAAGGTTTTTACACACACACACACACACACACACACACACACACACACACACACACGCTGAATTGTCACCTTAAACACCCAAGCAACGCATTAAGCAACCCCCAGTATAAATTTCAAGTCTAGAATACATATTATTTTTTCTCCTAATCCCCTTCCTCTAAATTCTTATCTCTTTCCTGTAAGTGACTGACATGTGGTAGAATTATTGACTTATGGAACGCCCGTTTACCAGAAGTATATTTATTTGGTCGCTTTTATTTTTTTAAATAATATTTTCACAGTTTTGTAAAAATTAAGACATGAGAAACATTTAACAATACGGTAGTCTGCGGAATATTATAATTATGTGGTGATGGAAGCGACGACGACGACAATGATGATGATGATGATGATGACGATGACGATGATAAAACCCTCTTCAGAATGTCGGGTATGGATACGAAATTTGTCAGAGAGAGAGAGAGAATACCTTATCGTCGGAGCCTGTTCTCGTCGTCGCAGATGGAAGCGTTCTTCTTGTCATTGTTGTTTTCGTCGATACTGTTTGATAGTAGTGGTAGTATTAGTGGTGGTGGTGGTGGTGGTGGTAGTAGTAGTAGTAGTAGTAGTAGTAGTAAAAGTAGTAAAAACAGTAGTAGGAGGAGGAGTAGTGATATTATTATTATTATTATTATTATTATATTTATTTGGTATATGTACTTGTTCCTGCTTTTTCTTGCTGTGATCATAGTCATTGTATTATTAATATTATTTTTAATAGTAGTATTAATAGTATTTGTTGTTGTTGCTGTGGTAATAGCAACTGTTGCTGTTCTTTTTTGTTTTTATTTATTTGTTTATTTATATATTTATGTGCTCATGGTCGTTGTTGTATAAGCAGTACTATTGGTAGTGATAGTAGTAGCAGTTGTTTTCGTTGCTGCTGTTGTGGTTGTTGTTGTTATTGTTCTTTTTGTCGTCTTCCAATCACCCCAGACAAAGGAGCTAATGGATTTCTTACCCTTTTTTGGCCGACCCTCCCTTTAAGAGATTACTGAAGAAGTTTTATCCTCTCTCGCCCTTATTTTTGTAGCCAGACATCAGCAAGCTTGGGAGAATGAGGAGAGACAGTTGTAGACGGGAGGCGAGGGGAGATGTGTGTGTGTGTGTGTGTGTGTGTGTGTGTGTGTGTGTGTGTGTGTGTGTGTGTGTGTGTGTCAGAGAGAGAGAGAGAGAGAGAGAGAGCAGGGAGTTGTGGAGGGGCGAGGGCTGATAGAAATCTTGTAAAACGCATCTTTTGTTTTTTCAGAGTCGTGCTACGATTTATACTTACTAAGTGTATTTAGAAGTTGACTTGGGTGGAGTGAAGGCTGGGATGATGATGATGATAATGATGATAATATTGGTGGTAACTTTGATGATGGTGGTGATAATGATGACGATAATAACGATGATTCTGGTGGTGGTGGTTGTGGTAGTGGTGATGATGATATTGATGTGTATGTGTATGTATATGAGCGTGGCAGGAATATATATGAACGTGTGTGTGTGTGTGTGTGTGTGTGTGTGTGTGTGTGTAGGTGAGAACACAAGCTGATCCTTGGGGGTCATGGCTGAGGCTGTGGGTCATGAATAAAGCATGTTGGGTCACTGTTGGGATGGGGCTTTTTTTTTGGGGGGGGGGGCTAGGTGAGGTCTTGGTGATTGGGTAGGGATAGGGGGAGGGGATGGTCTAGTGGGGAGATGGGGGAAGGAATTATTGGGGAGTGAGGTTGTGGGATTATATGCTGTAGGGAGGTGGAGTTTGTGTGGAAGAGGGTAGGGTGTCGGTATAAGGGGAGATGGGGGAGAAGTTAGGGTGAGGTTCGTTGAGGGGGAGGGAGTGTTGGGGTTGGAATTATGCTGGAGGGATGATATTGGTGTGGGTGACGCTTATGATGGGGGTGCATATGGAAGGGGTAAGTGTGCTGCTGTTAGGGGTCAGATAGGGATTGGAGGGGGGACAGGCAATACAGGGAGAATTAGTTTGTCGGTGAGAGGGGAGTGAAAGGTATGATTGGTGTGGGTGATTGTAAGAAATAATGAGAGATAGAGGTAGAGAAGTTAAGATGATTAGTCAGAAGGGTTAGAGGGAATGGAATTGGTGCTTAGGACGATTAGAAGTGAAGTAGAGGGAGAGGGTGAGGTATGGGGTAAAGGGGTAAAGTGGATGGGAGTGAAGTGGGTGGACAGAGGGGTGAAGGGAGAGACGGAGGGGGGGGGTACGTGGGGTAAGAGAAAGGGGAGACTGTAATAATTGAGGTGGATGTTTAGGGGAAGGGACAATGACTGGAGAGAGAGAGAGAGAGAGAGAGATTTTCACATAACTCATTCCTTATATTGTCCATTGTGTACATAGTCAGTACGTATCACCAGCAAGTAGGTACACACATAAACGTATTCCCTCACACGTACACACACGCACACGGGTACAAAGTCTTACATGTGTGTTTATGTGTACCCGCAGGGGAGGCCAGAGAGTCGTAAACCACACATCGATGCTCTGAACTGCCGCTCTTAATGTGTCTCCGAATTGTTGAGGCGAAAATTATAGGGAAAATGTTTGGGAGTTTCGACATTATTGTGAGAGATCTTATCAAAGTCCTTCTTGGCGTACTCCCCTGAACACACACACACACACACACACACACACACACACACACACACACACACACACACACACACACACACACACACACACACACACACACACACACAGTTTCTTGCACGCAAATACTCTCTCTCTCTATCTCCCACACACACACACACACACACACACACACACACACACACACACACACACACACACACACACACACATTAAGAAACTCTTGAAACTTTATGGTTGAGTCATTTTGGTTTCTACTCTCCATTTTTTTTTTTTTAATCCAGAGACTTGGCGAGATGAAATTGGCCATCATCATCATCATCATCATCATCATCATCATCATCAGACACAACTCTCAGCTCACGACCTTCGTAAAACACAGCCCTCAAACACAGCCCTCAAATACTCCCTTATACTGGCCCTCAAACAAAGCCCTCAAGCACAAACCCCACCTCCACCTGCTTTGTAAGTCACGGGTGTGTGTGTGTGTGTGTGTGTGTGTGTGTGTGTGTGTGTGTGTTTTAGGCCAAGGAGACGTCAATGAATCTTGTTTTATCATTGAGGGTGGAATAAAATTTGAGGTTTGTGGGGTTTAAGGGAGTAGTTTTGTACTTTGTAGTTTCTCTCTCTCTCTCTCTCTCTCTGGGGGTCACTATTTTAGGTGTATACTGGGTATTTGTGTAGGCCATTATGCTAACTGTATTTATATGTGTGAATATCTCATTTATAAATATATGTGGATAAGTATCATTTTTATGGGCACGTATACATATTCATACTCCCTATATTTTTATGGTTATTGTTTATGTATGGATGTATGTTATTATTTTGTTTGTTTGTGTTACTTGAGGGTATGTACTGTGTGTAGGTTTGTATGTCAGGTATGTTTGTATGCATGTATGTATCGAGGCTAAAGCTTACTTCGACTTTTTGCTAATCATACATGTATACATTATGCACACTCATTCATAACTGTCGCTCCAAAGTACTGACACCAGCAATGAAGTTACGGATGATTTAAGACAGTATAGATTATGTTTACGACTGTTTGTGTGTGTGTGTGTGTGTGTGTGTGTGTGTGTGTGTGAGAGAGAGAGAGAGAGAGAGGGGGGGTGCAGGAAGATAAGGACGACTGAAAGGGACTAAAAAACGGACAAGGAAGAGGAAGTGAGAGTTGGCGAGGAAACAAAGAGTGAAAGAGAGGAAAGAGGGAGTGAGAGAGAGAGAGAGGGGGGGGGGAGATTATTTGGAAGAATGAAGAGAAGTGAGGGAAAAAAAGGGGAGAGGGGAGGATTAGGAGGGAGAGAGAGGAAGAGGGAATGGATCCTTGGAAATCTTAGCATCCTTATAACCTTGAACGAAATAGCGAGTGGGAGGGGAAGCCGAGGGAGAGGGTAGGGGAGGGGTAAAGAGGGAAGGAGGAGGAGGGGGGGAGCGAGAAAGAGGGGAGGAAAGAGGGAGGAAAGTTGGGAGGGAAGGACAAGAAAAGGAGGAAGAAAAATTGATGCTAAGGGCTGAGGGAAGAATAAAAGAAAGCTGATGAGGAGGGAAGTGAAGAGGAAGGGGCGATGACTTGCTAAAGACAGAGAAAGAGAGAGAGAGAGAGAGAGAGAGGGGAGTGAGTGGCTTTCTTGCCCAGTGTAAACTCGTAAATCTTTTTGCTGATCTTACTCGCTGTCTTCCTCCCTTGATATCTTTTAACGCCCTTCCCTTTCACTCCCTCTTCCCCCACACTCCCTGCCTCTTCTTAGCATTCCTTCCCATTCTCTCTCTCTCTCTCTCTCTCTCTCTCTCTCTCACTCCATCCTCATCATCTCCTTTCATTTGCTCGTCCCTCCCCTTCCCCTTCTTCCCCTTCACTCTCCCTTTCACACACACACACTCTCCTCCCCCCTCCTACCCTATACCCCTTACTCCTCCATTCTCCCTCTCACTGCTCCCTCTTCCCTCTTGCTCCCCTCCCCTCCTCTTCCCTTTCCGACCCTCCCCACTCTTCCCCTTCAGTCCCCCATTATCACTTCCTTCCCTCTCACAACCTCCATCTCTTCCATCTTCCTCCAACTACGTTCCACGCAGATAGCTTTCACACACACACACACACACACACACACACACACAGATATATACATATAGGCGTGAATACATATATTCGAGTATACAGTATATGCGGACGGTGCCGTAGCAATGTCTATCCTCTCAGACAGCTATAACTCTTGCCTAGTCCCCCTCGTAACACACACACACACACACACACACACACACACACACACACACACACACACACACATATGCATATAACCCATATAATCAGGACATTTTTACCTAAAGATACGGACACGCACATGCACATACATCCACCCACTTGATATCAGACATACTCCACAGTTGTATAATTACAGCACACACACACACACACACACACACACACACACACACACACACACACACACACACACACACACACACACACACACACACACACACACACACACACACACACACACACACACACACACACACACACACACCTTCATATGTGTACACTTCCTCACGCACACGGAATGCTGTGTTTCGCGTCAGCATGCACACAGAAGCAGTCTTACAATCACAGGTGGAACTTTCGCACGCACGCAAACACACACACACACACACACACACACACACACACACACACACACACACACACACACACACACACACACACACACACACACACACACACACACACACACACACACACACACACGATTATATGTGGTAAAATAAATGCTTCATATACTCGTAATACCAGCCATAATGAGAGGAGTTGCTCTCTCTCTCTCTCTCTCTCTCTCTCTCTCTCTCTCTCTCTCTCTCTCTCTCTCTCTCTCTCATTTGCTTCCTCCATCATTTCAACCTCCCTTTTCTCTCTCTCTTCGCCAACTCACCCATTTCTCTCCCTCATATATCTCCCCCCTTCCCATCAGTCCCCTCCATTCCACTCCTCCCCCTCCCTCTCACTTGCAGTCTTCATCTGTCGTCCCCTTCCCCATTCACCCCCCCCATCTCCACCCCTTCTCTACCCACTTTTCCCCTCTCTTTTCTCCACCCCTCCCTCTCTTTCGTGCCCCCCTCCCTCTCACTCATCCCCCACCCCCTCACTCTCACTTTCCACCCCTCCTCTACCACTCTCTTACACATCTTCCACACACTCGCTCATGCATCTCCCCTTTTCTCTCCCCTTTCTTTCTCCCACTTATTCTCTATCCCCTCCCTCACTCCTCCCCCTGACATATCCCACTCGTAGCCTCTCCCTTTCACTCCCTATTCCCCTCCCCCATCTCTCTTTCATGCATCTCCCTCCTCACCCATATCCTCCCTCCCCTCGGCTCCCTCTCCCTCTACTGTTCCTTATTCGTCCTTTCTTTTTTGTCGCTGAAGTTTTGTGGGATAAGTTTAATGGGTTTCCTAGTTTTCACCATTTTGTCCCTACTCGTTTGTTAATTAATTTCCTTTCTATAGATTGGGACGGTATGATAAATACTGTGTTTATTTTTAATAATCCAGTAATAAAAATAACCGGTAATAATAATGATAATAATAATAATAATGAAAATAAAAATAATAATAATTATTGTTATTATTATTATTATTATTATTTATTATTATTATTATTTTTTATTAATGTTCCGTTGAATTGGTTTAAATTTTTAAAAGTGTGTGTGTGTGTGTGTGTGTGTGTGTGTGTGTGTGTGTGTGTGTGTGTGTGTGTGTGTGTGTGTGTGTGTGTGTGTATGTAAGAGAGAGAGAGGGGGGGGAGGGGGGGATTGTGATTAAATTTCTGTAAATTATTCTTAGTGGTTGGTACTGTACTGGTAGCTGTAGCAGCCCGTGTGACCTTTTGTACTCTCTCTCTCTCTCTCTCTCTCTCTCTCAAGAAAAAAAACTAGCTCAGTTCTAGGGGGAAATAAGAGAGAGAAATAAAAAATATATATATATCCATAACCAGATAACGCCACACACTCCCGAATCCCTCCACCTCCACCACCACCACTACCACTGCTGCTACCACATCTGCCACCACTACCACCCCTACCACCACTACCACCACAACTACCACCACTACCACTACAACTACCATCAGCACTATCACTACCATTTCACTCACCACCAGAACTACCGCCTTTGCTACTATCACTGCTGTTTTTTCTACCATCGTCAGCATTACCAGTACCACCACTTCTACTACCGACACTGCCACTACCACAGACAGTACCATTTGACGTACCACAACTACTATCTCATTTACTACCACCACCACAACAGTTGTAACCAAAAGTACTAGAACACCTACCTCCACTACCACAACCACCACCATCTCGGCCAAAACCAAAACTACCAGCGCCTCCACTACCACACAACCACACTTTCTCCCTCCACCCTTCCACTTCTACCCCTCCCCCCCTCCCTCTCTCCCTCCCCTTCCGGCTCCCAGTATCTGCATAATCACACTACTCCCAGTACGAACCCAGGACCGGGAGATGAGGCTGCTTGCACTCCCCGTGTTCCCTCTCTTGCCCATGATATTCACACTTTTTCTCTCTCAGTTTTTTATGAGTTTTTTTTATGTATTTTTGGATGCGGTTTGTATATGGAGTTCCCCCCCCCTTTTTTTTTTTTTTTGCTTTTTTTGGGGGGTTGTGGTTTGTACAGATTTTAGTATTTATTTATTTTTTTTATTTTTTTTGCTGGTACTGTATTTTAATTTTTTTTTTTACTTATTTCAGTGTTAATCTATTTGACTTCATTTTGTAACTTTGTTCATATATTGTATTGAATATTTTTATACCTTTGTATATATGTTAAAAAAATTTATTTTTATCTTTGTGGTTCATTTATGTTTCGTCAAAATGTGCTTTATTTTATTATTATTAATCGTATAATGGATCAGCTTTCGAACGTAGTCACTGTTTTATTATTTTGTATACAATAATCAAACTTTGGAATTTATTCTGATTTTTGTGCATATTTCCTTGATCTTCGTAGGTGGTGGCAACCATCATCCACTCACTTGATGTAGTGCTGCCTACTTCTTCCTTAGCCCTTATCAATCTTTTCCAGTGGCTGCCCTCCTGTCTTCCTGTTTCTCACCATCATCCACTCACTTGATGTAGAGCTGCCTACTTCTTCCTTAGCCTTTATCATTCTTTTTCTGTGCGTGTCCTCCTCTCTTCCTATTTCTCACCATCATCCACTCACTTGATGTAGTGCTGCCTACTTCTTCCTTAGCCTGTATCGTTCTTTTTCTGTGCCTGTCCTCCACTCTTCCTATTTCTCACCATCATCCACTCACTTGATGTGGTGCTGCCTACTTCTTCCTTAGCCTTTATCATTCTCTTTCTGTGCCTGCCCTCATCTCATCCTATTTCTCACCATCATCCACTCATTTGATGTAGTGCTGCCTACATCTTCCTTAGCCTTTGTCATTCTGTTTTTGTGCCTGTCCTCCTCTCTTCCTATTTCTCCCATCTTTCCTGTCACTTCTTATTGCTTTTCTTTCCTTTACAGGTGGCTTTACATTGAGTGACAAGCCAAATGGTTTCCTGTAAGCCAAGAAACCCTTTACAACGCTGGGTGGTAACCATATAACCAAACCATACGTGCTCCCTACGTGTCAACAAGTGGGTTGGTGGAGGGTTAGTGCCCCTCCCCGTAAAACAAATAACTCAGACAAACGGCCACCCCTTACGGGATTATGGCGTCTGGCAATAGATAGATAGATAGATCCTTCCTTGCTCCGTTATTATTATTTGCTCTTACATAATATTGTTATCGCCACACTTGCTTTAATAGATGTGTTTATTTGTGCTGGTTCCCTATTAAACGATACATGATTGACGTCTTCTTGGAGATAGTTATAATATGAGAGAGAGAGAGAGAGATGAGAGAGAATGGTGAAAGAAAAAAAGATTATAAAAGAAACGAATGGTAACTGTTAACCGTGGAATTGTTAGAAATAGTACACACACACACACACACACACACACACACACACACACACACACACACACACACACACACACACACACACACACAGCTACTGTATAAACATATCTGCTCTCTCTCTCTCTCTCTCTCTCTCTCTCTCTCTCTCTCTCCCCTGTCATATACTACTATATCTTTTCAACGTGCGTCCTGTATTTGCGAGAGAGAGAGAGAGAGAGAGAGAGAGAGAGAATTATTGTGCGGCAGCTTCTGAGAAACCGAATGATAAAACACGGGAAAGTAAGATAAACGTGCAGTAAACGCGAAGGGAAGGAGAGAGGGAAGTGTAACATGGATGAGAAGAGAGAGAGAGAGAGAGAGAGAGAGAGAGAGAGAGAGAGAGAGAGATGGAAAACTAGGGCTGATTTCTTGATGATGATGATGATAAGACGAGAAATTAGTGAGAGAGAGAGAGAGAGAGAGAGAGAGAGAGAGAGAAAAGGAAAGGATGGAGGAAGGATGATAGGAATGTGAGGAGGAGTTGGTGGAAGGGGAGGGAGGGAGGGAGGGAGGGAGGGAAGGAAGGAATGGTAGGGGAGGGAGGGAGGGAAGGAAGGAATGGAAGGGGAGGGACGGAGGGAGGGAGGGAAGGAAAGGAAGGGTGGGAGTATTGAAAAGGAAGATAGATTGCAAGATGATGAGCGTAAGAAAAAATAAGGGAGAGTAAAAAGTTCAAAGAAAAGGAGCGAACAAGGGAGAGAGGAAGGGTAGGAGGATGGTAAAAGAGTGAGGAGGAGGGAAAGGATAGAGGCGGAGAGGGGTGGAGTGAGGAAAGGGTGGGAGGGAGAGGTAGGGAGTGTAGGGAGAAATGTAAAGGGTCCAGGAAATGGGGGAACAGGAAAGGGAAGAAGGATAGGAAGAAGGGATGGATGGTGGTAGTAGAGGGATGGAAACAAATAAAAAGTAGGAAAAGGTATAGAGAGGGATGGAATGATTAGGGATGAGGTGAGAAAGAAAGATAATGATAACCTGCCCGTTAGAAAGGCTAGGAAAATGGAAGGGAGAGAACTAAGGAAGGAAGAAGATTGACTGGTAGTAGGATGAGCAGGAGGGAGGGAGACAGGGGTATAGAAAGGGAGGAGGGGAGGGAGAGATGGAGAGGATGGTGGATTGCAAGATACATACACGATTAAGGGAAAAGTTAGGCTGTGAGAAATTGGAGAGGGGAGAAGGAAGGAAGGGAGATTAGGTTGGTAGCAGTAGGGAGGGAGGAAGGGAGGGGGGGAGAGAAGGAGAATTGTAATGGAAGGAACAACGGAAACACACAGACTAAGAATAATTTATGGAAGGGAAAAATGTGATAAGGGAGAAGGAAAGTAATGAAGGAGGGAAGGAAGCATAGAGGGATGGAGGGAGTGTGGATGGGTGGTGGTAGGGAAGTGTTGAGGGAGGAAGGGAGAGGGATATGGAGAGGGAGGGAAGGGGAGATGAAAAGATTGATAGACTGAAGGTACAAATGCAAAAAAAAGGGTTAGGGTAATAGAAAAATTGAAATGGTGAGAAGGAAAGGGAGGAGAAGGGACGGGGTGGGTGGTAATAGGGAAGGAGGGAGAGATGGAGATAGAGAGAGGGAAGGAGGGAGAGATGGAGAAAGAGAGAGGGAGAGATGGAAAGTAAAAAGACAAAGAATGGATGGAAGAGTGCAAAATACGTAGGCTAAGAAAACTATTAGGAGAAATTTTGGGAGGTGCAGAAGGAAAGGAAGGAGGGAGGAAGGGAGTGTGGATGGGTGGTAATACGGAGGGGTGGAGGGAAGGAGGGAAGGGAAGAGGGAGGGAGGGAGAGAGGGAGGGCCAGCGGTCGGTATCCAACTCACTCTTCACTTGGTTGTGGACGCTCTTGCTACACGCAGGTCTCTCTCTCACCCCCTCCGCGACGAACACACGCACACGCCCTCACACACACACAAACACACAACACACACAGAGATACACGCATTCACATGTACACGCAAGCACACACGTGGACGATTGTGATTTCAAACTCAGACACAAACTTCACATGCACACACACAAACACTTCTCCAACCCACACGCACGCCTCCGCAACTCTGCAAGAACTCTTTCACACACACACACACACACACACCATATCCACCCAACCGCACAATCGAAACTCAGTGAAAAAAAAAAATCGTGAAAAACTTTACAAGTGTTATATATTACTGTACGAAAAACATATATATATTATTTTTGGAGAGTGAAAAGTTTTTGGTACTATTCTTCCCTCCGTCTGTCTGGAAGATTTCTGGAAGTGATGGATCTTCGTAAGAGGGATTAAATAGTGGAATTTTGAATCATGCCAAAAAAAAAATTTTTTTTTTGGAAATTTGAGGAACGAAGAACGGGAGGGTTAAGTGTCGAATCGTGTGTGTGTGTGTGTGTGTGTGTGTGTGTGTGTGTGTGTGTGTGTGTGTGTGTGTGTGACATTCACCCCGTCCCCTTTCGTGTCCTGGATATGAATATTTTATACGGTAATTTATAGAAAAGCCCCCCAACCTTTCCTCTCCTCACACACACACACACACACACACACACACACACACACACACACACACACACACACACACACACACACACACACACACACACACACGATGGATGCGAAAATGATACACCTCAAGAAACTATTTAAAAAATATAAGTGACAGAAAACCTTAGTATTCCATTTACCAAAACAAATAGAAAGAAAATTACACAAAAATAAAGAAAAGAAAAAGAAGCAGAAGTATAGCCAGAAAATACTGTGAGAAATAATGGTTGTTGAGGAAAACATATATATATCTTGAGAAATATGTCTTTGAAATATATGAATAGTTTTTAAAGATGCACGTATTGTTTTGGGACAGTGAGCAATAGTTGTGGACTTTGCATATTCTTTCTTGGGTGGTACTGTATGAAAAATATGCTTTAATTATGGGAATATGATCGAAAAATAGTAAGAAAACGATGGACTGTCGTTATTATTTGGAAGGTTGCGGGAGATTTAAAAAAAAAAAAAAAGATTGAAAATTGACTGGACTCTGGGTGAAAAAAGTGGACTAAATGGAAAAAATTTTTATATGCCGTTAAATATGTTAAATACCAAGTGACGAAAATCTTTGGAGAATATCATAAGACGGTGATTGTAATGAGAGGCTGAATGAAGGTATCCTAAAAAAAATAATAATAATACATTGATCCAGTGTTCATCTGTGCGATAATTAAAATAATTTGAACGTGTGAGAGGAACATAAGCCTTCAGAACGTCTCAAAAGAACGGCTGAAGGAGAGAAAGGAGAGAAAATTGTACTGAGGAGTGGGTGAACGTACGGAATGTAAACAGTTCTGTGAGGAAAGGTGACTTCTGCCCCAGTGAACGTAAATCTGTTTTAAAAAAAGAACGTAAAAGGGGAAATTGTTGACCAGTGTATTTTGGTGATTTTTAAATGTTTTTTATTTGTATTATTTTCATTTTCCCTTTTATTTTTATTTCTTACCTCTTTTTATTTTTATTTCTTACCTCTTTTTATTTTTATTTCTTACCTCTTTTTATTTTTATTTTTTGCTCTACGCACTATTTTACTCGAATTAGGAAAGCCCTCTCGCACTGAAGGGGTTAATGAACGCTGTGATTTAAACCCCTCTCGTTCGAAAATTCTGTCCTTAATTTGCGGAAGATAATCGTCTGAAGATGGCAGGAAGAAAAGGCGTCCCCGGGCTGATCGTGCGGGAGGAACGTGAAGATTACGTGTATTTTGAAGGATGGTGAGCGTAAAGGTAATGGTGAACGTAATTGCCAGTAAGTAGGGTCAGTGTGAAGGCCATGGTGTAAATGCCTGTAAATAGGGTGAACGTAAATCGAATGGTGAACGTAAATGCGAGTAAACATGGTGAACGTAAGTCTTGGTGAACGTAAACTGTGCTGGTAAATATGGCGGACGTAAATGTCATGGTGAACGTAAAACCAGTAAATATGGTGGACGTAAATATCATGATGAACGTATTTGCCACAGTGAACGTAAATGCCTCTAAACAAAGTGAACGTATCCGTAAATATGGCGAACGTAAATGCCGGTTAATGTGGTGAACGTAAATATCTGTAAACAAAGTGAATGTATATACCATGTGAACGTAAAAGCCAGTAAGTATGGTGAAGGTAAATGCCAGTGAACGTAATATTGATGACTGTAAATGCAAAGCACAGGAACCAGTTAGATAAAAGAATAAATAATGAAGAAAGAAAGAAAGAATCACTATGTAGGAACGTAAAATTGAGATCTGAAACTATGAAGAACGGCCAGGTTATGAAGGTGAACGTAAAGTGAACGAAGCCATACATGTCGAGATTTGGTTAAAAAAAAAATAACCTGTTGGCTACGATTACGTTCTCTCTCTCTCTCTCTCTCTCTCACCGGTCAGTTTTAATCTCTTCAGTTCTTATTTACTTTCTTTATTATATTCTTGCTACCTTCAGGCCATTTTCTTTAACAAGGGGGGACGACGAAATTTCAACGTTTGTTACAGACTTCACAATTATGCATCGCCTTTACCCTGAATAAAGTCGTCTAGCGTTGTAAAGGAGTTAAGAAAGATTATGAGGGTGGAACGTGCATATTGCGTGAACGTAACTCTAGTGTACTGGTATTTGAACGGACGATTGAACGTAACTGATTGATGTGGACGCCATTTATATTTAAGCAGAATAATGAATGGGTAAATTAATGCCTAATACTGAATATATTGAGAGAGAGAGAGAGAGAGAGAGAGAGAGAGAGAGAGAGAACGTAAGGTGAATGAGTTTTTTATATTTGAATAGTATTTTTTTTTCTTTGTAGAATACGAAACGCCAGCAGCACAAAACTGTTCTTTCCATGAACTTAATTACTGAACGCGTTCTGGTATTTAGAATTGAACGACTAATTTATCGAACGTAAATTCTAAGCACCTTAAGACATTTGAACGGAACACAGTATTAAAAATGAAAGCAAATAGGTATGTGAACGTTAAGAATGAACGTGACCCACTTGAAGATTAGCGTAAACAGCAAACGTTACAATGAACATAAAATTAAACGAAGGTAAACGTGAATTATCGTTGAACCAAAATGTGTATCTTTAACTTAAAAAATACGAGAAGTTTGAATGAATGAACTGGTAAATGTAATAGATATTTGATTTATAATAGTTAATGCTGAGTGTAATTATTACTTAGCATCCCTGAGCCAAAATACCGAAAAACAAGGGAAATAAAAAGTCAATAATAATAATAATCATCATAATAATAATCATAATAATAATAATAAATAAATAAATAAGATGAACATTAGGTTAAATTAGCATGAATTATGAGTGTCAAAAATTAACTCGAGGATGCTAAAAATTTATAATAACTTGACCTAAAATATGACTAAACATGTATGAATTTCGAACGTAAGCATAACTGAACGTAAAACTCATAAGCGAAGAAAAAGTGAAATTGAACGTAAGGTGGCCGGAAAGATCGTAAAGTTAATAAAATCCACTTAAGTAATATGTAGCTAACCGGCAGGACAGAACGTAAGACTAGTAAAATCCGTGAATATTAGAGAACTGAACATGAGTTGATCTTAAGAGCTAAATGAAGAGTTGAACAAAGTAAAAGTCGACCGTAAGACCAGTATGAAGAGCTGAATAAATCGCAGAGAGACTACATTCCACTGTTACAACCTGTCTGTTAAAGTAAAGGAGATGTAAAGGATTTTAAGGGTCAGAAATAGAAAATTGGTCATAAGTCGGCCATCATGGATTTCTTTTCAGAATTTCGAAAAGACGGGCATCAACCTCCTATATGACCCAACAACGATGCAAAATATGAGAAAATTCCAACTAATGGTTTATGAAATACAGCGTGGAACGGACGGACGGACGGACGGACGTGACCTAAGATTCCACTTCTTGAGAAACGAGATGAAAAAACAGAAATCGATATTGCAGGGTGAATGAGGAGTTGCAAAAGAGTACGAGTCGATTGTAAGAATGAAGAATTGAAGAAGAATAAGAGAAAATTGTCAGAATGAAGAGTTATGAAGAATAAGACTCGACTGTAAAAGTGAAGAGTTGAAGAAGAATAAATGTCGATCTTAAAGGGTCAAGCAGAATGATAAGAATTGTTAGTCAGATTTTAACTAAGATGTGAGTAAGAGCGTAAGACATGAGCGTCAGAATTAAAGGTGACCGTAAGAACTGACCGTAAGAGAGAAAAATAAAGAGATTAGAACAGAATATTACAGTTGAACATGAGGAGGCATCGAAAATAAAGACATGAACGTAAGACTTAAGCATTACCGTAAGACCTTATCGCTTTAATATTGGTGTAGTCACTGAACGCTCGGTTTTAGAACGAATATAGAGGTATTGAAAGTTGATCATAAGCGCTGAGCATTAATAATAAGAGTCGAACATATGATTTGACGATAAGAAGTGAGCTCAAGTTGAAGGTGAGACTTACATAAGGTAGAGGTAGAAAATGAACGTGTGATGCACGTAACGTAAGCTGAACGCAAGAGCTGGGTGTAAGTGATGAACATAAGAATAAAAACAGATCGTAAGAGATGAACGTAAGAGTTGAACGTAAAGGCTTATTCGTAATGGTGAAGGTAAGAGGTGAACGTAAGTAGAGGTTGTGCTGGGGTGGGATGAACGGCGACAAATGTTCCTGATACATCCCTTCATCGATTGTAGGTGCCCTGTTTACTGGCACACGCATGGGTTTGTGTGTGGGGGGGGTTGGGGGTGCGAATGTGGGTGTGGGTGTGTTTTTTAATATCTGGATATATTTGCGGGTTTCCGTATGCGTGTAATCAATCTTTTTAATAGCCGTCTACTTACAAACATCATTTCTGTGTCCCATACTTCCTGTTATAAAACTCTCGATTCCAGCAGCATCATAGCTCCAATAAGAAGCATTTTTTTTTACCTATTAATCCTACCATAATTAAGACGCTAATAACCCGCAATAATTAAATCACAGGTAAAAGGAGTGAAGTTAGCGTTATACAGAATAATTTTGTATTATTTATAACATTTCGGCGTGGGTGAAGGTGGGAGGTAGATGGTGTTTGAGCTCATTAGGCAAATCCAAGAGAGGTGTTTAAATTCATTAGAGAGAGAGGGGGGGGGGCTATTGATGGTAAGAGGTACGATGAAATATTTGTTCCACCTTCCCCTTCTTTGATAAAAAGTGAGGAAGTTTAAAATAAGCCAGAGAGAGAGCGAGAGAGAGAGAGAGAGAGAGAGAGAGGTGAGAAGGATGAGTATGAAAAACACCAGAATGCCTAAAATTAGAGCACATTAATCAGCTGGAGAAAATTGCAAGAAAACATCCTTCGTGTGCCAGAGAGAGAGAGAGAGAGATGTGAAGTAATGTGAGTTACGGTAAGAGGGTAAAAAGTTTGCGAGTCAGGGAATGAGAAATCAACACTTCCCCGTATCATTTTCCTTACCCTTCCTCGTTTTGACTCACCCTGTATCTTCCCTCTTTAACTTGTTTTTTTTTTTCCTTCAATTTTCTTTCATTCTTTTACCCACCTCTCTTTCCTGCATCTTCTCTTTCTTACCTGCGTCCTCCTAACTTCCCTCCTTTCCTCTTATATGTACTTCCTTCCTTCCTCTTTTCCTATAGTCTTTCTTATTCTCTGTTATTGGTGTTTTTTTTATCTTCTCCTCTGGCTGCTTCATCCTCATCTCCCCTTCTTCCTCCCCTTCTTCCCTCCCTCCCTCCCTCCTCTTCTCTCCCCTTCTGCCTCCCTCCTCTACCCTCCACCTCTTTCCTCCTCTCTCCCCTTCTTCCCTCCATGCTTTTTTCCTCTCCCCCTACTCTTTGCCCATTCCTCCCTCCATAGTTTTCTCAGTATCTTCTTCCTGGTGGTATTTTTGTTACTACTTTTCTCCTCGTCCTTCATTTCTCTCTCTCTCTCTCTCTCTCTCTCTCTCTCTCTCTTTGTTTACTTCCTTCTGATACCTTCTAGTTTTCCCTTCCTACATTTTTATATCTTCCTCTCCTCTCCTCTCCTCTTCGTTTTCTCCTCCCTATTCCATCTTTATCTCCTCCTCCATCCCGCCTCTTCCTCCTCTCCCACCCTTCCTCCTCCCTCCCTCGTCATCATCAGAAAAAAATGAAAAAAAAAAAAAGTGTGGTTACATCTGGTCTTGAATGTTCCCCCTCTCTTAGCATGAGATTTATGCGGGGAGAGAGAGAGAGAGAGAGGCATATATTGAGACTCGGGAAGGAGGGGATTGGTGTGAGTTGAGACAGACGGACAATCAGGCAGACAGACAGACAGACATATTTATCTATACTCTTTCAGTATTAAAATCTGGAAATGTTTAAATAATATTCTAATGACAGAAACAAAAATAGTAGAAACATTAAGCTTAAAAGAGAGAGAAACTGTAGGCCTACCAATTCTTACGTTGAAGATTTCGTAACGGTTCTTCTCTAGCGATTTATTTTTCACAGTGCTCCTCAGTACCCATGATCGTATTCTCAGTTGTTTTCAAGATTTCTGAACAACCCTTCCATAGCGACTTATGTTACACGCTAGTATCCTTGAATGTTATTGTTTGATGTGAATTGAGTAGAAATGATGTAAGTAGCAAACTGGTTGATGTTAAGGAAGACTGTGGAAAATAAATCACAAAGGAAGAGTTACTGCGAAGTCCTCAGAGTCACTTACAATACAGCTCATTGTCTCCTGTCTGGCTGCTGTCTATCTCCTTTCTGGCGTGTATCTATCGCGTCTTCTGTCTGTCTACTGGATGTCTTTCTTTTCCTATCTGTCTCCTATAACTAAACTCCTAATCTCCTGTCCATCCTGTTGTCTCCTGTCCATTTTCTGTCTAACTTCTATCTTCCGCCTTTCGCCTGTCTTTTTCCTGTTTATTTCCAGTTTTTCTTCTGTCCATGTGCTGTTTCTGTTGCTCTTCCCATTTTTTCAGTATGTTTCGTGTCTGACTTTCCTGTCTCTCTGCTATCGGTCGTCTATCTAGTAGCTGCTTATCTCCTGTCTGGCAGCTGTCTGTTTCATGTCTATCACTCTCTCTCTCTCTCTCTCTCTCTCTCTCTCTCTCTCTCCACGGTAAATGTTATAGGTGTGGACAGGGACCGGACCGAGTTTACCAGGAGTTAGTGGGATTGTCTTGCTCTCTCCCCCTTGGGTTTGGGTCCGCTGGAGAGAGAGAGAGAGAGAGAGAGAGAGAGAGAGGAGAGAGAGAGAGAGAGAGAGAGAGAGAGAGAGAGAGAAGGGGTAACTAAAGCCCTGCTACCTAATCTCACCAGGCGTTCAATTTTTATCCAGACTGATCGCCCTCCGCCTCTTTATTTTCACACATATTTCTCCCTGATCCCCCTGAGAGAGAGAGAGAGAGAGAGAGAGAGAGAGTATAAAATAGGGAAAAATTTGTTCTCAAATAATAGTGGACGCCTTTCTCAAGTGCTTGTTAATGCTTTCCTGGGAGTACTTTACGGCTCTTTTGAAATGAGAGAGAGAAAGAGATCTATATAATGAAATAGCATCCAAATTCCCAGACATACCTTACGTTTTGACTGTCTGAACGAAGAACTTTGACATGCCCGCGACCCAACGTAGAACAGTATTGATCGTTGCGGAAATTACCTTGCCTTTGGGCCATTATGCATATAGATTCCCCTTTGTTTCATATGCTTTCGTCCCCTTCCCTTATCCTCCGTGCAGCACAGTTCACGTTTTTCCCTCCTTGTATGTTGCATTTGTGTTGATTGCTTTGTTCCTTCGTTCATGGGCTTTTTTTTTACTAATAATGTTATACACGTTTATACCTTTATTACCCAGGACAGGTGTAGTTGATTTTACTTTTTTGTTTTTCATTTGATAAGGTAAAATTTTGCTTTGTTTTCTATAGTTTTATTTTTATTTATTGTTTTTGGGTGACTCACCTTTAAAATTAACAGAAATTACTTATTATTGGATGTAAAGAATGACATTGTTTCTCCTTTATTTAATACTTTCAATCATATGACGTATTTTAATTCATTCTTGCTATAACTCCAGACGCCTTTTTTTTTTTTTTTTTTTTTGTGGGACCTCTTGTTGTGAAGGGGTAAATGAAAGCTTCATCAAATCTCATCAGTTCAGTGAGTCTCTCCAAGCTGAATAAAATAGTCTTGAAAAAATAAGAATTAAAAAAAAAAAAAACAGGAATATAATAGCCAAGCGTGTTCTTCGGCCTTGTGACTATAAATAAAGGAGGGTGGTAAAGAAATGGGCGTTGTGAGCAGTGGAGTGGGCGGGATGGGCTGAATTCTCTGATGATGGATGTTTTAGGAGTAGTGCTTGGAGTGCGGTGAAAGTTTATTACGTATTATTCTCCAGGAGTGAAAGGGTAGAGGAGTGGGAGGGAAAGAAGTGGGTGCGGGGTACAAAGAATTGGGTGGGTGGGAGATAAAAATGGATGTGGGCGACAAAGAAATTAAAGAAAAGGGTGCGAGGGACAAAGAATTGGGTGGATGGTAGGGAAAACTGGGTGTGGGGAACAAAGAATTGGATGGGTGGGAGGGAAAGAAATGGGTGTGGGGGACAAAGAGTGACGGGATGGGCTGGAACTCTGGCAGGGGATGGGGAGGGACCGTGAGAGTAAACCCTGTGAAAGTAGGCAACATGGGACTGATGGTTTGATTGCAGTGAAGGATTGTATGAAAGTTTTTCCAACAAAATAAACTCGAGTTGTTTTCATAGGCCTGTCGTTGCTTCATAGTCAAAAATACGTCGTCGGAATGAAGGGGTCGGTTGTCAAAGGTTTCATTCGTACAGCTGCTGAAGAAAGTCGTCCGGGATTACATAGCAAAATAAAAGTGAGAGTAAGGGAGTGATAGGGTTAGGTCATTCTACCGTAATCTTCATCTGTGGCCCCCATATGTTGCCTCCCAGACCACACCTGCCACCAATTATCAGATCTAACTCTCCTCCCTCCTCTCCCGCATGCCTCTTCTCTACCTCTCTTCCCTTTCCCAAGTCCTCCCCTCTTCCCTCTCCCTCTTCCCCACTCCGTCTCTCTACCCATGTCTCCCACTTCTCTGCCTCATCCTAAGTCATCTCTTTCCTCGCTTCATCCCTCTCGTCCCTCTCCTGTTACCTCTCCCAGCCTCCTGCCATTCCTCTATCCCCCTCTCCCCTACCTTTCTCCGCTGTTCTCTGCCTTTCCCTCTACATCCCGTTCCACCTTCTTACTCTACTTTTTTTTTTTCTTCACGTCCTTGCCCTCCTCTTCCCTCCATCTTCCATGTCACTATCTCCCCTCCCAGTCTGTAATTCCCTCCCCTCCATCCCCGTAACTCTCTCTCATAGCTGTCTTCACTCTTCCTCCTGTCTTCCTCGTCTCCTTCCCTTCTTGTTTCCCTCCCCCACCTCTTTGCTTCCTACACATCTTTACTACTCCATCCCATCTCTTTCCACTCCTTCCTCCCTCCGTCCTCTTCCTCTTCCTCTCTTCCGGCCACCTTCCGTTCCCCTTTTCCTCCGTACCTCCCCAACCCTCCACTTCCCCCTCTTCTCCCCATCCTATCTTTATTCCTTCCCCTCTTCTCTCTTCCTTATACTCGCTTCCCTCCACCACCCGCCCCTTCATCTCCCCTACCACTCCCCTCTTTCCCCTACCTCACCTGTTTGTCTACCCATCTACCTCCTACTCCCTTACTATCTACTCCCTCTACCCCACCCCATGACCCGTATATCAGATCCCTTAAAGCCCATATTGCCAAGCCCACCACTATTTAATGAACCTTATCTACCCCCTCCATAAGGTCTATTTCGGAGTGTCTTAGCGTTTTACCTGTCACTATGGCTGTATGGGTGACAGGTAGGCCTAGTTTATTCCGTATTAAAATGGTTGCCAGGTATTTTTGCGTGATTAGATTGAGGGGGGAGGGGGGGGCATTTTCGATAAGACGTTCTAGGTGAAATTTTTTTTTTTATCAGTCTTACCTGTTTGGATTTTATTTCTGATTTTGTTTGGATTTTTTTCATGCTTTTATTTTACGGAGTTTTATTTTACGTTCTTCTCTTCACTTTGTACTGCCTCTCGTTCGCCTTCATTGATTCTCTCTCTCTCTCTCTCTCTTGTGTGTACTTACCTCAGTTTCTTACATTTTCTCCCATTCTTAGATATGTCCAATAAATATTCATGCTCACTTTCCTGTCATAACCTTACAACCTTTAAGAATTTGAGATGACAGTTGCACGTGCTTAGAAATTCGCAGATGTAATGAAGATATTAAAATGGGATATGATTGTCTATGAGTGGCTCTGTGTGTGTGTGTGTGTGTGTGTGTGTGTGTGTGTGCAACAAGTGTGAGGGCAGGGACAGCACAAACAACACAACACACTAATCACACTTTATGGCGCATTAACCGGAGGGCTAAAGAGGAGAATGAGGAGGAGGACGAGGAAGAGGAGGAGGAATATGACGAGAGGTGAAGAGAAATTAGAGAAGGAAAAAAAGACGGTGGAAAGCGAAGGAGAAAGAATGGAAAGGAAAAGTAGAAGAAGCTAATGTCGTCAAGGAAATGGGAGAGGAGTAACTTTAGATATGACGACATAATAGGATTCAGTGAAGACAAGTTGATGCGTTTGAGGAAATTGAGGAGGAGGAGGAGGAAGGAGAAGAGGAGGAGGAGGAGGAGGAAATAGACTGAGATTGATTTAGAAACACAACGGTGGAAATAACATCAGACAAAAGGGGAAAAGGAGGATAGACAGAAATAAGAGTAGAAAAAGGAAAAAGGCAACTAATGAAGAAGAAATACTAACGAATGAAGAAGAAGGAGGAGAAGAAGAAGAAGAAGAAGAAGATGAGGAGGAGGAGGAGGAGGACAGATTGAGTACTAGATGCGAAAAAAAAATAAAAAATGAGGAGGGAACTATCACACCGAGAGACGGAGACAGATCGAGGAGGAGGAGAAGGAGGAGGAGGAGGAGGAAGAAGAGGAGCATGGATGTAAAACTGTATGCAAAAGAAGACACCATATTAATAGCTTGAAGATTATGTGTCAGATAGAGAGATAGAACAGAGACAGGAAGAGAGATAAAGTAAAGGAAGACAGACTGAGACCTATTGTGAAAAAGAGGACCTCAGAGTTTATGTTGTATGTCCGTGTGCCAGAGAAACAGACGGGAAGACAGAGACGTTGATAGAGAGAGAGAGAGAGAGAGAGAGAGACGGGAGAGAGATAAAGACAGACTGACAGACGAGACAGGCAGATACAGAGATAGAAAAGATGAAGGGAAGGAAGACAGATTAAAGAGATTAAAAAAATGTACCTTATTTTAATCGTTGTATGTTGGTGTGTCAGAGGCAGGGGTGTATGTCAGAGGATGATGGTGACACATTGCACAAGACCAGAGCAGACCAGAGCAGACCACGAGGCTAATTGAAGTAGAAGGGTAGGGAATATAGGGGGAGAGAGGGGCTTGGCAGATGAGGGAGAGTGAGTGAGGGAGAGCGGGATGGGGTGAGAGTGAAAGTGAGTGGCAGGGAGGAATTGAAGAAGGTGGAAGAGCGTGATGGTAATAATTAAAAGGAAGGGTGGGGAATATGGAGGGAGGGAGGGAATGAGAGTGAGTGAGTAAGATTTAACGAAAGTAATGGCTTGTTAATGAGAGTAAGTTGAAGTGAGTGGGTGTTGGAATGAGTGAGAGTGAGGGTAAGTGAAAGTGAGAGTGTTGGAATGAGTGCGAGTGTTAGTGTATAAGATGATGATGAGAGGAGCTTGGCAGATGGAGTGAGTGAATGTGAATGAGTGAGTAGGAGGGTGTGAACGTGAAAATGAATATGACGAGTGATTCAGTAAGCGACTGTGATAGTGGCGAGACTGACGATGGTAGTTGAAGCGGAAAACTGATGAAAACTGGGGAAATTGAAGTGAGAGTTCGAAGCAGATGGAGTGAGTGAGTGTATATGAGAGTGGGTGAGAGTGGATTCGTGTGAGTGGGTGTGTGAGGAGGAGGGAGAGGGAGGGAAGGATGGAGAGGTGCGGACGAGCATACGATGATGGTAACTGATACATAACAGTGAAGTGAGATTTCTTGGTAGATAGAGTGAGTGTGAGGGTAAGTGAGTGTGTGGAGAAGTATGAGTGAAAGAATGAGTGACTGAGTGAGTGGTAAACGAACATCATGATAGTAATTAAAACAGAAGGTCACGAACACGGATGAAGTGAGGGTCCTTGGCAGAGAGAGAGAGAGAGAGAGAGGGGG
Source organism: Coenobita brevimanus (assembly GCF_032717465.1). Lineage (NCBI taxonomy): Eukaryota > Metazoa > Arthropoda > Malacostraca > Decapoda > Coenobitidae > Coenobita > Coenobita brevimanus. Next base: position 41,771,104 of record NC_137024.1, on the reverse strand, counting down.
GGGGGAATACGTTGGTGGTAATTGCAACATAGGAAGTTAGAGGGTCTTGGTAGATGAGGAAGTGAATGTGAATGAGTGATTGACTGTGTGCGTGAGTGTGGGAATGAGTATGAGAGAGAGAGAGAGAGAGAGAGAGAGAGAGAGAGAGACGTCAATAGAAAGGCTGGATAAACGGAAGAAGTGAGATATCTTTCTACTTCCAGACGCTGTTAATAAATTCACCCCAATAATAAAAGTGTAATTCAAGGCGATGATTACGTATATCCAAATCCACCTCTTCAAAAGCTCCCTTAATCTAAATAAAATCGTCAGGATAAAGGAAGAATATAATAAAAGGGACGTCAGCGTAGCGAAGAGGCTCAGAGATTATGAAATTTCTGATCTTGACAAGTGGATGGGAAGAGTGGAGGGAGAGAGTGACTGCAAGTGAGAGGAGAGAGTGGAGGAGAGAGGGTGGCGTGAGCGAGTAAGTCAGCCAGAGAAATGAGTGGATGAGAAGCCGCTTGGAGGATTAGGTGGATGAGAAACTGGTTAAAGTGGGTACAGTGAGGGAAGTGGATGAACAGAACGGACTTCGAAGAGAGGTGGAAGGGAAGAGGCAGTGGACATGAGTGGAATGAGACGATGGTGAGAGAAACGGGTAGATGAGAAAATTATGAGAGATGAGTCGATGATAAGAGAAGTGAGTGGATGACAGGCTGGTGAAGATATTGACCCAAGTGAGTCGCCTTGGCATAGTGGACGATGTGGAGAGATAGACGGGTGGAGGGGAAAAGGAAAGGGGAGAAAAAGGAGGGGTGGAAGAAAAGAAGGATGGGAGAAAAGAAAGGTGTTGAGAAAAGGAAGACAGAAACATAAAACATCGAAAAGAAGAATGATAAGAAGCTGTTGAAGAAAAATGAGGGCAGATAAAGAAAAAAAGATGATTAAAGAAGAAAGTTGGAAGAACTAAAAGAAAAAGTGGAGAGAAGAACGAAGTGAAGACTGAAGAATGCGTTGAGAAAAGAAAATGGAGAGAAAGGAAGGGAAGAGACTGGAAGAGAGGCCAATAAAGAGAAGGATGGAAAAAATGAGTGAAGGAAAAATCAGAGAAAAGAAGAAAAGAGAGATGGAGAGAAAGGAAGGAAGGAGAGTGAAGAGAAACCGATGAAGAGAAGGATGTAAAGAAAAAATGAGTGGAGGAAAAAGAAAGTAAAAAAAAAAAAGATGGGATGATTAAGAGGGAAAAGAGTGAAAGAAAAGCGAAAAGGAACTGATGAAGATGTTAAAAAAGTGGAGAGAAGGTTGAAGGGAAAGATTGATGGAAGGAAGACGGAGGTGGAAGAACGATGGAGAGAAAAGAAGGATGAAGAGAAAGAGGGAAAGTGGATACAATACAAATAAAAGGGAAAAAGGGTGGAGAGAGAGAGAGAGAGAGAGACCCAGGTGTAGGTAGATGGGACACGCCTGGCAGTAAACCAAATGAGTAAATTGTAACCAGATACGCTTATCGAGATGTGCAAATCACCCCGTGTGTGTGTGTGTGTGTGTAATAATAGTAGTAGTAGTAGTAGTATCGCGGGTTGAAGGTGAGTTTGTTGCGTGAAGATAAAAGCGTGTCTCGGTAAAGGCTAGAAATGGGTTTGGGTGCTTGAGGGTGAGTTATATAGTGTGTGTCGGTGAGGTTGGTATGTTTTATGCAAGGAAAAAGGAACCAAAGTCCTGACGCCCCCAAGATTGTTCCCTCCAAGAAAAAAACAAAAGACAACAGAGAGCCAAACTTAGGTCTGTTCATTTCGAGATACCCGGACACACCGCGTTTGAAAGACTGGAGGTCATAGGCAGTAGGAAATGCAAACAGAGGGAGGCAGTTCCAGAGTTGAGAATATTAGAGTGTGTGGGAAGGTGAAGCGCCAGGGTTAGGAACAGGGTGTGTGAAGGTGAGGTTAAGTTGATATGGTATTAGAGTGAGTGAGGGTCGTGGACAGGCGCAGGATCAGGGTGTGTGTGGGGGTGAGTTGACAAAGGAGAGGGTGTGTGAAAATGAGAGTATGTTAGCTGGTAATACTGACGTGGAAAAGGCTTTAGAAATTGGCCATGTTTGCTGCTCACTCTCTTCACTTAGCCAGGGGAAAAGAATCATCAGGTGAATTCCCGATGATCACTCTGCTTCAAAAAGAAAAAAATACAACACAGATCCCTAGTTAGACCGATGTGGACACACCAGTCGAAATTGATGATGGAGGGGATGTGAGGATTGAACGAAAAATTACCAGTTGGATTAAGACCTCATGGGGATGCGAACCGGGCGGACGTGGCGCGAGATTATGAGCGTACTAGGCAGAGTTGATTCAGAGAGGAGCCGTCCAGTTTTGCGTCAGTGGTTTATCGGTAAATGACAAGCTGCGGACTGGACACCGTTTTCCTTCCTCTCTCATCAGCCACACCCCCTCAGCAGTATCGGGTGCATGAAAGCGGGACGTACTAGTCACGGCTAAATCAGGGAACAGCCGTCCAGTTTTGCATCACTGTTTTATCGGTAAATGACAAGCAGCGGACCGGAAAACGTTTTACTCCCTCTCTCATCAGCCACACCGCCTCGGCAGTATCGGGTGCGTGAAAGCAGGACCGAGTATGACTGAGGACCGTTCCCGTGAGACTATTCGCGGCTCGGGAAATGGGTGACAAGGAATCGGGACGGTGATTGAGGTTATGGATGGGTTCGTGACACGGAGAGAGGGTGATCGGAGTGGGGTAGATGTTGGGTGGCGGGAAAGGAAATTGGAACCGAGATAAACGAACATACTTATAATCAGATTTACGAGAATGTTACCAGGGCTGAGAAATACGCAAACCATCTTACGATCAAACTTACGCTTAGAACTATAAAGAGGTGACAAGAGTTGAGGTACCTAGAAAGCTTAAGGTCATACCGAAAATTGTAGTGACCAGAGTTGAGATACATCAAGCTTACGATCAAATTTGCATCAGACTTACGAACTATTTTACAATCTAACTTATGTTTAAAATATGGGATCGAACTTATAACCAAGCTCACTTATGACCTTGACAAGAGGTAACCAGAACTGAGATACGTAGAATGACTTACGATCGAACTTACGCTCAAATTTACTGTGATGTTATCGATATGGCGAGCGTTACGTGTGAGGTGGAAAGTAAACCAGAGGTGCGATACACGTACACACTTACGACAAATTTTCCGTTGTAGCTAAGATTCATTTTCGCAGGAAGGACGGCGATTGAGTGCAGAATATTCCCACTTATTTAGTTCTTCGTACAGATAGAAAAAATACTAATGTTAGTGGTTATGAGAGGTTAATGAGCGAATGATTGTTATTGCTTCTCGTTTCAGGTATGTTGATTGGAATTTTTGTGGGTGCTTTCGTGTGTGTCAGAGAGAGAGAGAGAGAGAACCTGCGTGGGTGCGTGTTTGTGTGCATTACGTGCAGTTCGTGCATCTAGGCGTGCCAAAAAGTGTTCCAAGTAACCACACGTCAGTATATTGATGGAGGATGTTCACTTCTATGAGACGATATCGTGCCTGAGGTGTGCCACAAAATATCCGTATAATCCTGAACGTAGTGTGTTGACTGGAGATTTTACGTATAAAGTATGAAGTTCCATTTTTATGCGAGGTAAAATGGCCATACGGTTCGTGACATTGTGCATTTTGGAGAGATTTTACCTGTGTCGAAGAGTGTTCATAAATGTATCCATAAAATCTTTGTTGTGGTGGTTTATGAGGGGTAATCGTGTGGAAGAAGTTGTTTTATTAAAGTATGTCCTAAAATATGCATAACCTACTTTACATGGCGACTGGATTAAGGAGTTTTATTTTAAGTATACTCAAAAATGTCTTTAACTTGTTTGGCATGGTGATGGATGGAAGTTAAGAGACTTTGTGACTTTTAAGTGTACCGAAAAATTGCCCAAAATCCCTTGATGTGGTGTACTGATGGGAAATAATAGTGTCCCTTAAGTGTTTTAAGTGGATCAAAAGCCAACTTGATTGACTTGGTGATTGAAGGTAATGGATGTTGTGTCGTAAGTGCGCCAGACATTCTCCCTAAATTTCCTGACATGTTGTACAGACGGGAAATATGTGTTATAAGAGTTGTTATTTAAGTGTGTCGAAAAGTGTCCTTAATGTGATTGATGGAGTGATTTAATTGGTGTTTTGATTGCGCCGGAAAGTCTCCCTAAAATCCGTGTTATGTTGCGTTTATGGGAGATGTCGTGTGCCATAAAAGTGTTATGTTTGTTCCTAAAGGGTTTTTATTAAAGTGTTACCTAAAAATGTGCTTTAAAAGTGTGCTGGTTCCACTACAGGTGCCCAGGATGAGGTAGTGTTGTTAAATGGTGGTGTTGGTGACGGTATCAGTGGCAGTGTGACATCGATTGAGTGCCACCACCATGCCTGCCCTCTGCCGCCTCTCCCAAACCCTGCCACCACCCCTCCTACCCTGCCGCGGCTCCTGACCTCCCTCCCACCGACACTGAGGGGTGAGGCAGGCAGGGGTGAGGCAGGTAGGCAGGATCACACACACAGGGGGTCAGGCAGGGACGTGGACATTGAGGAAGGAACTGAAGGAGGGCAGGAGGAGGAAGGCAAGGGGGGGTTAAGGGGGAGGTGGAAGGAGGAGTGGTGAAGTAGCCCCCTGAAGCCCCCTAAAAAGCCCTAAAAAAGCCCCCTGAAAGGCCCCCTACGTCACCAAAATGGCTGCTGTTGCTGGTATCTACGGACTAGGGGACGAGAGTGGGAGAAGATACATCCCTTCTAACGTGTCGTAAGTTCTCTCGCTAATTCCGTACTCAGGTCTCGTAAAAGCCAGTGTTGACGTTAGTAGATGGTTAGAGCCATAGGCGAAAATATAGACAGTCAACGAAGTAGATAGTAATGGAGTAGATGGTGTGTGTGTGTGTGTGTGTGTGTGTGTGTGTGTGTGTGTGTGTGTGTGTGTGTGTGTAATCTTGGCATTAGAATCCTTGTAAAATAAAGCCAGCAAAGTTGATAGACGGCCATGGTGGTGACAGTTGTAGTAGTTGTGTGTGTGTGTGTGTGTGTGTGTGTGTGTGTGTGTGTGTGTGTGTGCGCGTGCCATTGTTTTACGGTGCATTCCTGTATGATTATGTGTTACAGTTTAACGATTAAGAATTAGGTGCCTTATGTGAGGGAGAAAATGCAATAACTTAAGAGATATACAAAATTTCCTTGCAAAATTATGCGTCTCTCCGAAAACATATTATGCAAGACTGAGAGCTGGTGTGTGTGTGTGTGTGTGTGTTTTAATTTCACTGTGGCCAAGATTTTCTGCTTTAATTTGTTTTGCGTGTGTGTGAAGTGTGTGTTTGTGGAGTCATGTGCGTTTACGTGTGCTTAACATCCGTAACCATACTTCCTTCTCTAATTGTGTAAGTTTGCGTGTGTACAGTATGTCTTAAATAGCCTTAGCATACGTGACTTGTTCAGAAATAATAGTAGTTTTTTCCCTAGCTAGTGTAGAGTAATAGTCATGTGTATTCTTTTTCTTTCTTATTTTTTGGCCTGTGTAATACTGATAACAGAGCGATTCTGTTTGTGCTGCCAATAGCAAATGAATTTTTAATCCTTCTTCCGTGAAATAATAGCCTTGCATTCTTTTCTCATCCTAGCTCACAAGGACGGAGAAAGTAAGACCCTGTGTGCGGATTTTAGTAGCGAATTGAATGTAGGAAAGACAAAATAAAAACACACCAGGCACTTGTGTAATTTGGAAACCACCCATTTTTTTTGTTCTTGATTTTTGTGTTTTTCTGTATTTGGATTTTTTTTTTCGTAGTTCATCCAGCTGGTGTTTACAGATTTGCAGATGGAATGTCACTAATTCACCACCTGGGCACTTTTTTGTGTGTGTCGTTTAAATGGCACTGTGGTTGAAACTTACTGAGAAATGGTGTAAGGAAATGGTTTTAAGTATTTCTCCATGTTTTTGTTTCCCGCTGATGGATGCAAACGAGAGCAATTTAATGTTTTGGGGGGATATGTGTGTGTGTGTGTGTGTGTGTGTGTGTGTGTGTGTAAAAGTAAAGTTCACCTATCTTGACAGTCATTCATCAGGTTTGGCATACACACGAAGATCTTTGCATAAGTATATATATTATTATGCAGTTTTTCTTCCTTTGCATACAGTAATAATTATGAGAAGAAATAAACAATTTTCGTAACCCTCATTTGAACTTGAAATATTGAGGTATGTTAAATTTTCTTCTGATATTATAGGGTACGATACGTCTTGACTCTATGTGTTTATTTTTTCATGTATTTTTATTTATTTATTTTTATTTATACTTCCACAGAGATTTATACAGGATGCTTTACATATTCCCCTCATGATTCACATAGCCTATCGTCGTCTATTACAGTAACCCCTAATCGTAGACTTTTTTTTTTTTTTTTTTAGTATGAGAATAATTTAGATTTCTGTTTTGGTTAGCTAAGTACAGTCAAGGATAAAATTTACCTATTATTCCAGTTTATCTTCTTACAGTATGTCCGTCACCTCCTCCCGGACGCATCATATAAAAAATAAATAAAATAAATAAATAAATCTGTGGGAGGAGACTTAGCACACCTTTCTCAGCTTAGAAGTATTAGTCAGAGGAGTAATGTGAAAAGTAAAATAGGTTAAATATTAGGCTAACTTTTTCACCCCATTGTACCTTCCTAGCATAATTCCATGGGTAGCAACTACGTCCAGTAATGAGTTAATCTGTAATAATTAGTCCTTGTTCTGTCACCTAACACCTTTTTTTTATTTATATCAGACTGATCATTAACCCGGAAACTGTAACTAATCTCTCTCTCTCTCTCTCTAAAGTTGCAGTAGTTATTCAGCTGTTACATGCACTTGGTATGACACTCTAGCATTGCAACAGTCATTCATCTTGTATTGTACATTATATTGATCATTTTAACGTTGTACCAGTTATTCATTTGTTGCATTCACTTCATCCCTCATTCTGGCGTTGCAGAAATCATTCATCTGTTACATTTTGCTAATCACTTTATAACGTTTCAGGAATCACTATAGCGTTACAACAATCACAATAACGCTACAGCAATCACTATAACGTTACAGCAATCACTATAACGTTACAGCAATCACCATAACGTTACAACAATCACTATAACGTACCACCAATCACTTATTCATTACGTTACAATCACCACACTACGTTACACTTATCCATGGTGCCATATAAACCATGATGACACCATTCCTTCAACATTTGGCTCATCTTTCTTCTGTCACGTAACGCATGAATTCTAACCCCTTGCGTCACATCAGTCGTGCTCCTGTTACGTTACGGCTGTTCCTAACCCTTTACGTGTTCAATTAAGGTGTTACATAATCTTATTACCTGTCAGTGTCTTGCGTTACTCCTGTTTGTTACGTTACACCTGGTCTGTTATGTTACTCCTGGCTCGTTATGTTACCGTCACAGAGGTGGTTACGGAGGGCTGGAGAATGTGTTGGAGCGTTACATATTGTCTGTTACGTTACTCCACTCTCTGTGTTACACCTGCCTTTCTCCCATTACATCCTTAGTCACGTTACCTGTGCCCTGTTATGTTTTAGTCACCCATGTCTTTATGTAATGAGGGAGGGAGGATAGTGGAGGGAAGGTAGAGGGAGGGAAGGTAGGTATTGGAGGGAGGGTTGATGGTAGTGGAGAGAAGGAAAGAGGGAGGGAAGGTAGGTATTGGAGGGAGGGTTGATGGTTGTGGAGGGAGGGGGGAAAGGTAGTGGAGGGAGGGGGGAAGGTAGAGGGTAGTGGAGGGAAGGTAGAGGGTCGTGGAGGGAAGGTAGAGGGTAGTGGAGGGAGGGATGGAGGGTAGTGGAGGGAGGGTAGAGGGTAGTGGAGGAAAGGTAGAGGGTAGTGGAGGGAGGAAGGAAGGGTAGTAGAGGGAGGGAGGAAGGGTAGTGGAGGGAAGGAGGAAGGGTGGTGGAGCGGGTAGAGGGTAGTGGAGGGAAGGTAGAGAGTAGTGAAGAGAAGGTAGAGAGTAGTGGAGGGAAGGTAGAGGGTAGTGGTGGGAAGGTAGTGAGTAATGGAGGGATGGAGAGTAGTGGAGGGAGGGTAGTGTAGGGAGGTGTGGAGGGTAATGGAGGGATGGATGGTAGTGGAGGTAGGGATGGAATGTAGTGGAGGGAAGCTAGAGGAAGGTAGAGAGTAATGGTGGGATGGAGGGTAGTGGAGGGATGGAGGGTAGTGGAGGGGTGGAGGGTAGTGGAGGGATTGATGGAGGGTAGTGGAGGGAGGGATGGAGGGTAGTGGAGGGATTGATGGAGGGTAGTGGAGGAAGGGATGGAGGGTAGTGGAGGGAGGGATGGAGGTAGCCAAGGAGGGGCCCAGTTTGACCCAGATCCCCAAATGTCAGCTGGGATGGTCTTCAGTTATTAATGCCTCCCTCTGTAACTAGCTGGGGGGGGAGGGGGAGGGGGATAGGGACAAGAGAATAAGAGAAGGAGGAGGGGAACATGGATAGAGTAAGAGAAGGAGGTGGGGGAGGGGGAGAGGGATAGGAGAGAAGGGGCAGGGGGATAAGGATAGGAGAGTAATAGAAGGGGAAGGGATAGGGAAGTAGGGGGAGGGGAATAGGTGAGTACGGGAAGGGGGATGGGGAGATAAGGATAGGGCTAGTGTGAGGATAGGGAAGAGGGGGTGATATGCTGTGGTTAGAAGGGAAGGGATGAAAGATGAAGATAGTGCCGGTGGAAGGATAGGAGCAAAGGATAGAGGATAAAGATAGGGCTGGTGTTGGATAGGAGTAAGAGATAGGAGATAAGGATAAGGATAATGTGTGGGGATAGGCGTAAAGGATAGGAGATAAGGATAGGACTGGTATAAGGATAGGATTAAAGGAAGGGATAGAGGATAACATTAGGACTGGTATGAGGATAGAAGTAAGAGATAGTAGATAAGGACAGGGCTGGTGTGAGGATAGGAAAGATGGGGGAGATATTTAGAGATTAGGAGGGAAGGGATAAAGGATGTTGTAAAGGCGGAAGATATGGTTAGACCTGGTGTGAGGTTAGGAGAGAGAGAGATCAGCGATAACAATAACGATGGATACTGACGATGCCTAGATAAGGGGGTGATAATAATGGTGGAATGAATGAAGAAAGGGACTGATCAAAACGAGAATATGGAGGACAGAGTAAACATTGATTGGAAATACATTGGCAAGAAGTAACAGTAAATTCTCAGCCCAAAGTATTCGCTGACTTCAAGCTGTCGTCGTCACTTAACCCTTTTAACCCGAGGAGGTATTTTTTTTTTCTGTTCTAGCTACCTGTAGACGATTTGAGAAACTTGTCGAGCTGGAGGAGTCAGGTAAAGCTGCTCCATCACTACCAGAGATCCTTTCCCCCAGCTGAATAAAATCGTCTGGGTGTAGCAAGGATTTAACAGAGGTGACGTTCTCTTGCTAAAGGGGTTAAAGCCAGATTTGTCGCGAGTAAACCTGTGGATGTTAATATCTTCTCAGGTAAAGAAAATGGTCTGTTGGAAGCCTGTATAAAAGATAAAATAGACATCTGAGTTCATATGTGTCTGATGGAGCCAAGTGCTTTACCTACAGAGCCAGAACTTTCAAGAATAATAACACTAACAACGGCAACAATAATAACAACAGCAACATTAACAGCAGCAGCAACAACAACAGTAATTAGCAGAAACAGCCCTATAGCGGAAACAAAGACAGTAACAGAACAACAGTAATAACAACAGCAGTAACCACAACAACACAACAGTAGGTCCAGTAAAAACAGCAAAAAACACATCAGCTGGAGCATAAATCGTAACAACAACAAGAACTATAAGAGCTAACAAAAACAACGATAATAACAACAACAATAACAAGCACAGCAACTCCAGAATTATTCCCGCAGCAGCAAGAACAGCAACAATAACACCGGGCCTTTCATTGGCTGGTGAAATTTTGCGGTGTTGGTAAAAATAGAGTTGGATTTAAAGATGAGAGGGTTCGGGGTAATGACGATGTTGATAAAGAGACCACCTCAGAATAATAATAGTCTCCCAGAGGTGTGTTTGCGTTATATTTTATTTTTACGTTCGTGGTGAGAGATATATTTTTAAAGCATTTCTCGTTTTCATCGTAGATAATATGAATGAAAATAGTACCTGCTTTTATTATTAGACTCCATTAACTTTGCATAACCTCTTTCGTGTTTATATATACACGTGTGTGTGTGTGTGTGTGTGTGTGTGTGTTATAGATAACGCCGATTTTGACTTGTTAAAGGTGATAAGAGTTCTTGAGATGCCGTGATCATCAACACTGTATTATTTTTCATGTACTTTTTCATATTTTCAAGTGAATTATCACAAATAAGCTCTAGGAAATATATTAATAAGCTAAGGACAACCTAAAATAACTAACAGTATCTTTTTTGTGTTGTTAAGATATAAAAGTTCTGGAAAGTACGTCCCAAAGAATGATTATGCTGATTTTTTAAAATCGTATTTTGACGCGAAGTATCAAAAACAATCCTCGGAAAGTATATTAATGAGCATAGGAGAAGCAGTAGTATCTAACACTGTATATTCACTTATAATTTTTATATTTATTTAATTTATACTTTTTACCTGTTTTGTAATTTTAAGAAACTCTGAAAAGTATATTAATGAGCTGAATTTTCATTTTTTTTTAATGTTTTTTACCGTGTTTTGTAACGAGCTGTGGAAAAAAAAAAAAACTCTGAAACGCATATTAACTAGCTCAGTAGCAGCTGTTTACCGCTCGGATCCGTGAGTGTCATCCAAACCAGCCTGTGGAATTGGGTTAACGAGATATAATTACATCATCACGGTCCCCAGGCAGAAAATGGGAAGCACCCCAATTAAGGGAAGAGGTGTACTGTGAATTTATTTGCGGTTTTTGTATTCAGTGGCCAGCTTCATTGTGTGTGTGTGTGTGTGTGTGTGTGTGTGTGTGTGTGTGTGTGTGTGTGTGTAATTATTTTTCTTGTTTTGGGCTGTTTTGACGGTTTGGGTTTGTTTTTCGTCTCCCCATCTTTAGGTGGGAAAATGTTTGGGTGATGATGGTGATGATGGTGATTATGATGATGATGATGATGATGATTTATTTATTTATTTATTATCTTTTATAATTTCACTTCGAATTTCATTTTTCTTCGTATATTTTTCTTAGGTTTTGTAATATTCTTCATGCATATTAATAATTTTTTTTATTTTAAGAAGATGATAATATTAAGAGAATGAAACATCTGATTGACGATTTCTTTGTATTGATTGATTGTGTGTGTGTGTGTGTGTGTGTGTGTGTGTGTGTGTGTGTGTGTGTGTGTGTTATTAGTTATTGATAAGCTTTATGCACCAGTCACTTAACTCCTTCAGTTCGATGACCTATTCTTGGCATCATTCTTGCTTCCTCCAGACGATTTTACTCAGCATAGGAGAGACACCGAGCTAGAGGGGTTAGGTCTGGCTTTCCCTGACCCCATCTGCTACTTTAAGGTGTCCACTAAGATGAAGAAACTTGCCTAGAGGTAGCACGAATTAACCTCTAGAATAAGTCAGTTGATGCTAGGGGTTAAGAATGTGGTGGTTATTCCAGGTCTGTCTCTCTCTCTCTCTCTCTCTCTCTCTCTCTCTCTCTCTCTCTCTCTCTCTCTCTCTCTCTCTTTTAATTAAGCGTATGGCCTAACTTATAATGATCAGAAGAATTCCTGCTTTTTGTTTTCCCTTCGATCTCTTGTTTAGTATGGATGAAAGAGTGAGTGTGCAAAACTTAGAGAGAGAGAGAGAGAGAGAGAGAGAGGGGTACCACAAACAACACCGCCACTCTCCCTGCCAAGTAAAGCATCCCACAGCAAAATATTTCTCTTCCCCGTGCGTATGACCCGATGGCCCATTTCTCACTCCATTTTACCAAGGTTAGCTTTGGCGTGGGTGAAGGTTAGTCAGCTACAGTATCTTTTAGCTTCATTACCACAGCTATTTTATCAGTTTTAGCTTTAATTATGTAGGTAATGTCTGCTTTATTTTTTTACTTACTGGTGTTTTTATTTATTTGGTCTTGTTTCTGTTTTTTTTTTTTTATGTGATATGTTTTTAAGTATTTCGCTAAATTGTTTTGTAATTCTCCACACTTTTTTTTTTTTGTCTTCTGTCCTGTAACTTAACTTTTTTTTTTTTTTACTTTTATTTGAACTATTGGGTTATTTTGTTTTAATAATTATGATTTACCTCATAATTCACGCATAAGGGCGACAGTGGTATTGTAACTCTATTGCGGTTGAGCCCGTTACTCATCTTGGGGCAGCGTTTAGCACTCAAATTCTGGTCGTTTAGTTTGGTACACTTTTCTCGGGACACACACACACACACACACACACACACACACACACACACACACACACACTCTCTCTCTCTCTCTCTCTCTCTCTCTCTCTCTCTCTCAGTGTGTGTGTGTGTGTGTGTGTGTGTGTGTGTGTTTGTTTTGACATTACTCCTTTGTAGTGGGAAAGGAAACATTGACAGTAAAAGCGTGTAGAGTGATTGTTTTTCTTTATTTTATTTATTGATTTATTTATTTTTATTTCATGGATACGTGGCTGGGAATCCTTATCCTACACGAGGAATTTCAAACCATCCTCCCCCCATGATACCCCTCCCCCCCTGATACCCCTCCCCCTCTCATTTCTCCTCCTCCACCCCTTTCTCTCTTCCCTCTTCCTCTTTTTTCCTTGCCACATCCTCTTTCCCTCCACCCCTCTTACTCCCCTTGTTACCCCCTCCCCCCTTCCTTCCACCTCTCCCCTACGCTTTCTCTTCCTCCTCCTTCCTTTCCCGTCTTCTCCCTCCCTTTTCCTCTTTTAGCCTCCCCATATCCTCTTTCCCTTCCTCCTCCTCCCTGTCTCCCTACTCTGTCCAACACTGTAACTATTTTAATGTAGCTCAGTGGCAGAATAAAGAAATACCTCGGCTCTAGATTCATTCCATAGCACTTCTTCGTGACTAGTAAGATTTTCTGGTGCTAATCTGATGTTAAAACCCCTTCAGTAACAGTGAGGAGATAGCCGTTTTAGGTAGAGTTAGAGTCAGATGAGTATAACTTCCTCCATCTCTGCTCTGTCACAACCCACGTAGAGTAAGACGAGTATAACTTCATCTCTGCTGCATCACAACCCACGTAGAGTCAGACGAGTATAACTTCTTCCATCTCTGCCCCATCACAACCCACGTAGAGTTAGACGAGTATAACTTCATCTGTCTCTGCTCTTTCACAACCCACGTAGAGTCAGACGAGTATAACGTCATCTGTCTCTGCTCTTTCACAACCCACGTAGAGTCAGACGAGTACAACTTCCTCCATCTCAGCCCTGCCACAACCCACGTACTACCCTTTAGAGCATCCCTATTTATCTTTGGTTCTCTCTCTACCCTTTACAGTAACCTTTCACCACGCTGTCTGTGCCCTTAACCATCTCATGATTATTGCATGACCTGGTACCACTGCAGAACCGGACCTCTCCACCAGGGATGCGTGTACCGTCGAACCACGCTTGTTATAGACCAGTTAGTAAAAGGGGGGTTGGAAATGAAAGAGTAGGAGATTGAGACCTCTGGCTTGGGGTAAAAAGGCGTATGCTGCACCCACTAAGCCACCGGAGTACCTTTAACCTTTACGCAGAGAGAGAGAGAGAGAGAGAGAGAGAAGTACCATGCACACCTTTGCAACCCTGTCTTTTTCCCAGCGCGAGCCTACTCTTTGCAACAATCTTACTCATATCCCTATCTCCCCCTGGCCTTTGCAATATCTCAAATCTATCAGTTGCAACGATCCTCATACACCCTTTATCTCCTTCACTACGAATTTTCTGTACTTGTTACCTCCTTTGCAACAGCCCTCCCATAGTCCTTATCTCCTTTGCAACAACGCCACTGTACCCAAATCTTCCTTGGAACAACCTTTCTCTTCTCTTATGTCCCCCGAGGCCTCAGTGGTAACCCTTTCGCTCCTAACTTTGCAACAACTCAAGTTCATCCATAGCAACAGTTCCTACGTACTCCTCTATCTCTCACAGACATTCGCTCACAGACCCATGCAACAATCCTCCAGTACCTCTTATCTCCTTTGCAACAGCCCTCTTCCACCTCTTCTCTCTTTGCAACAACCCTTCTCTACCCCTTATCTCCTTTGCAGCAGCTCTCCAGTACCCCTTATCTCTTTGCAACAACTCTCTCCTACCCCTTATCTCCTTTGTAACAGTCCTCTAGTACCCCTTATCTCTTTGCAACAATCCTCGAGTACCCCTGATCTCCCTTCGCAACACGGCTAGGAATGAGCCTGATAAATGCTGCAATGGCGATAAGTCGTGAGTCCAGTGGCCTTACCGACATATGGATCAATTACTTACCCTGGACAGACACCCATCGCTCATTGCCATCGATCCACACCTGCACCACACCGCTACCTACACCTACAGGTACAGGGGAGGGTCAAAAGTTGTGGCACAGAGTAGCGGTGGAGGAAGTACAGTCGGTATCAGAACTGTGTCGGAATGTCAGTGATGGTGGATATTTACGTACCTCCATTACCACTTATGACACACCTTTTGACCTTACCTGTACTTGGATCTGCCACACCTGTTGTCCTCAGGTAAATCTCCATCTGACACACCTTCTTGACCCCGACTGGACAGCAAGGTTCGCCGACACTTTTGTACCGGCTGTGGCAGTGGGAGGCGTAACATGAATTATTTTTAATGTGACAGCCATTGGAAGCACAACAAAGAGTTTGAAAAGAAAAAATGTTATATGATAGCAATAGGAGGCACACAGCAAAAGAGTATGAAGAGGAAGAACATCATGTAAGAGCACTACAAGGCACACAACAAAAAAGTATGGGAAGGAAAGAATATTATGTGTAAGCAGTATGAGGCGCACAAAATAGTATGAGAAAGGAAGGATGCTGTCGTTTGGGAAGGAATGAGGAATATGGAAGACAGGACCAAGGCAGGAAACAGTGCGGGAAACGCTTGTCGTCGAGCTGTTTTGGCTGTTAGATAGTGGTAATAGTAGTGGTGGAAAGGTAGATGAAGAAGAAGTGGTAGGGGTTGTGGTGGATAAGTAGAAAGGAGAGTCTGTTAGGGAGTAGAATGGTGATGGTAGTAGTAGTAGTAGTAGTAATAGTAGAAGTGGTATTGATAGTGATAGTGGTAATTTTAGACGGTAGAGGTGGAGGGATTGAGGTGGTAGTAGTAGTGGGCTAGAATTAGGCATATAGCTTGATGTTAGGAGTGGTAGTGGTAGTGGTACTTGCAGAATGTAGACGTGGAGATAGAGAAGTAAGGGTACGGTAATAGTTGTGAGGTAGAATTAGGGATACAGGTTAGCGGTGGTAGTTAGTGGTAGTGGAGGGGAAGGGGTGGTGGTGGTAGTAGTAGTAGTTGTTGTTGTAGAATTAGCGATACAGCTTAGTGGTAGTGGTAGTTGTAGAATGTAGAGGCTGAGAGAGGGGGAGTGGGATAGTGGTGACTTTGCTAGTGATAGTGGTATAAGAGGTGGTGGAGAGGTAGTTGTAGTAGTCATTGGTAGAGTGCAAGAAGGAGCGAAGTTGTAGTATTGGTAGTGTTAATGGGGAGAGTAAAGTGAGAGAGAGAGAGAGAGAGAGAGAGAGAGATTGGGTAGTGGGTAGCATTGAGAATAAACAACGTGACGCGAAGGTTAAAAATAAAACCTGTGTTGCAAGCGAATCCCCCCGAGAGAATGTTGCAGAGTTGAGGAAGTGCAAGATAGTAGGAGACAGGAGGTCATGAAGCCGTGCATGCCACTGTGCGTGTCTTGAGGGTGTTGCTGCATGACATCTACCCCCCCACCCCCCCATTCCTACCGCCTCCCGTTGTGTCTCTTGCATATTTATCTCTTGTCTCTTGTTCTCTCTTGTTGTCTGGTTATGTCCTTGTCGTCTTTTGTTGGTCACCTGTTTTTATCTTGGTTACCTGTGTCCCTTGTATTTTTATTTTGTTTTTGACTTTTGTTTAGGTGCTGTCGTTCTTGGTCACCCGTTGTCCTTGTTGGTCATATGGTTTGTCTGTTGTTTACCTGTTGCTGTATGACTCCTTCCCTCCTGATGTGAACGTTTTATGTTTATTTATGGTCTCTGTTGTTTGTCTGTTGTGTCTTGTTTACGTGTCTTTCTTGGTGACCCGTTTTCTTTGTTGGTCACCCGTGGCTGTATAATGCCCTCATTCCTGATGGGGGCGGCCACTATTCACTTACTCAGTATAGTGCAAATTTCTGGTGAATCTACGCTGAGTGACTTGCCAGTGTTTTTCTGTAACCAACGAAGCTGTTTACTGCGTTGGAAGGTAATCATATAACCACATGACGCTTGTTGGTTTAGTGCATAAAGGCGCCTCAACCGGATGGGACCCATAATGGCTTAACATCCGAAGGAAGGTTGGGGTTTATTGCTCTTATATTACCACGCTGGGGTGAACAAGACTGGTTGCCATCGCCTTGAAAATCGGGAATGAGAAGTCTAACCCCAGATCCTACTCTCCTGGTGGGGCAGAAAAGGATTGGGTGATTTGAAGTGAGATAGTATGCTGTTCACTCGCAGCCCAGCTCCCGTCCCGTCGACACCTCCACTCCAGTCCGTGGCGGGACCAGCCTCCCTTAGCATCACCGAGGAGAATTGGCCTGTTCCATCCACCAGGAGGGCGTCGGCCTAGGACCTGTTCTTGGAGGTCGAGACGTCCTTTTCTCCCTCAGCTCACCTGGACCAGGGCCTGCCCTCCCTACGACCGTGTCCGGGCCTCCCTCCTTGGTCTCCATGTGCTACGGGGCTGGGCGAGTCGTTACGGCCCTTTTCCACCCAGGGCAAGGGGGTTGAGGGCAGCTGCGGAGCGTTTTTGACCTGCAGTTTTTCGTCGGCGCCTTCCACTCGGCGCCGCGCCTCTGTCCACCTCTGCACGTCCCGCCTTGCCCTCCACGACCATCGTTGTGCTTGCCTGCCCTCCTTCTCACGGCCCTTCCCTGCCTTTGTTGCATGCTCTGCCAGTCGTCGTTGTCCCCCTTATGTTTTCATTGGGAGAGCCACCTTCTGCCACTTCCCGACGGGCTCTTTGTTTGCCCGTGTCCCCACCCCGATTGTGGGGCGAATATTTCAACCAACCAGTATGCTGTTTACTTCCAGCGGCGTCGAGGAAGACGTTGAGATAAGTGCAGTAGTATGTCCTTACAGTGTTTCTACTTACTCGCATCCTGTCGAGGTTCCTGTACTGCTGCATACTGACTCTTACTGAAACATAGCCACTCCAGCAGCACACCCTCTCACACTCACTTTTTACCCAACACTCTGAAGTCTTCCACACCTATACCCGTGTGTGAGACAGTGGGTTGCTTCACGTGGGTGGGGGCGGAACACTTTTCCAGTCACAGTAAGTGTTGTTCCTCGGCCCTACGGATCAGGATTCATGATACACGATATGAACGTTTATAATAAAAGTGCTCGCTTACGTCAGGCATATGCAAATCGACCGCTACAACACACACACACACACACACACACACACACACACACACACACACACACACACACACACACACACACACACACACACACACACACACACACACACACACATGCCTTTTGTATGTGGGTTACCTGTTGTTATTATTTTTCTTTACCTTTTTATCGGCAACATTCGTATTAGCCCCATATGTACATAGTTGTTATCGTGTTCTTCAGCATTCCAGGGAGTGATTGGTCAGGCAAAGTGCAGCCAAGTGGATTAGGGCAAGGTGTGTGAGGGTCAGGGTAGAGTGAGGTCAAAATGGGTCAGGGTCAAGAGTAAAGTAGATCAAGGTGAAGGCGGGTCAAGGTGGGGGTATGTCAAGGTTAGAGTTGGTCATCGTCAAGGTAGATCAAGGTTACGTCATTGGTAAAGCAGATTAAGTTAGAACAAAATCAAGGTCAGCAAAGGTCAAGCCACTTCTGTCACGCCGTTTAGGAAGCCTATATATTGACAGACACACACACACACACACACACACACACACACACACACACACACACACACACACACACACACACACACACACACACACACATTGCCCACCTGTGTATAAATTAAGGTGCCGCTAATATGAATCAATGTATCGACCCCCCCCTCTCTACTCCCCCAACTGTCTGCGCACCAATCCACACACCCTCATTATTGTGGGGGGGGGGGGCTCGTGGAATAGTTATGGGGTGGGCAGCAGTTTGTGGGATGTAGTGTTAATACATGGGGGTGAAAAGTGCTTTGGGTAAGGTAAGAGAGGGTAGGGTAGAGTTAGTTAGGTTGGATTTGTTTTGGTTTGGTTTTATGTGTTAGGTTAGATTAGGCTAGGTATAGGTTAGACGTTAGGTTAGGTTAGACTAGATTAGATCTGTTGTGGCCTGGTTTGGTTAAGTTTGGTTGGCTGAAGTTAGGTAAGGTGTAGAAGTGAGTTTTGTGGGTGAAGGAGGTGATGTGGAATGGTGACAGCTGTACAAGGACAGTGTTGTGAAGATTGATGTTATAAAATTGGGGTGAATGACTGAGGCACGGTGCAGGGGTGAAGTTGATAGTTTAAGGGACTGAAAATTTGTTATATGAGTGAAAATCATGTAGGATTTAAGTTTACCAGCAAGATTTACAGTTTATATCAAGACATTTCAACAGAGGCGAAGGCAATGTTGTAGAAATTAGATAATGAGGGTGGATAGTGATACAGGTGTAGAGGTTGTCATGGAGTTAAATGTTAGGAGTATGGAATGGGGAAAGGTATTATGGGGTAGCGACTGTGTTATGGGGTGATGGGTAAAGATTATGAAGTGAAAATCAGAATGAGGTTATGTAGGGGAAGCCGACAATGTGGAGCTGAAAACCAGAATATGACGACAAGGGTTGTCATGTGAACACGAGAGACTGGATTTGAAGAATAAAAACAGCAGAGTGAAGATGAATGTTCGCTCATTTTCATCGTCGTCATCATCATCATCGTCGTCGTCGTCGTCGTCGTCGTCGTCGTAGTCGCTGCAAGCAAGTTCATTTTTCATGTCTTTTGTTATTAAGCAAGCGTAACATGTATATCTCGTCATTTTCTCTCATTTCAACACAATTTCTTTGCAAGATTTTAAGGACAGAAAAATTTACTTTGCACACTGCTTCCTTACCTCTCACCCAATAAGGAGAGTCGTTTATATCGAGAATCTTAGAAATTACGTTCTGTCAAGACTAGCAGGGAGTAGTAGGACGTTTCAAAGTTACACCAGTATAGTTTTTCTTTTCCATTTTTTAAGGTAAAGTGATGTATAACAAAGCAAACGAGAGTGGCATCAAACAGACTTGCTAGAGAGTCGTACCGAGCATTTATATCAAGTGGAGTAAACAAAGTCGTTGCAGTTGCTGTATCAGAGGAATGTCGTGCTAAAGGGATAGTCGTATCAGACAATAAGGAAGCATCTAGAATCGTACCAGATGGAGTCGTACAATGTAGTCATATGAAAGTCAGTCTTAGGAATCACAGTATGAGACACCAGAGCCATCCTAGAAAAAGTCGTCATCGTTGTGAAAGCTCAGAGAGGGCATACCTCCGCCCAGGCAGCGCCATCCCCCCTATCGTGTTTTCCATAACCTTGTCCTTGACCTTTGACAGTTTTTGCTCAAAAAGTCTTCACTTGTTCCTCTGGTGGTCCTTAATGTATATTGTAAATTTTGCTTTAGTTCCAAATATTAACTTTTTCTTTAACGTTGCAAACATAGGTAAATACATAGAGACAGAGAGGCAAAGAGACGGAAAGACAGACAAAGAGGCAAATTAACAAACAGACAGACAAACCGAACCATATCATAACCTCCATGGGGAAGGTAGTGAGGAGAGATGGTTGTGGTACCGTAGTCGATGAGGTGAGTCTATCCCCTTAGTGGTTATACATGGAGGAACACCTTTAGTCGCCTCCTGGGAATGGCGACCCCAGTGTACAGTGCTGGTCCTTCACCCTGTAAACTTTCTTCACCCTGTAGACTTCACTGTAGACTTCACCGTGGTCCTTCACCCTGGCTGTAGACTTGTGGCGCTAGACAGGAGGCAGGAAATATTGCACTAGTATTATTCTTATTTTGCAGTTCTTACATGTATCTAGTTGCAGTAATTAGATTCTCTCTCTCTCTCTCTCTCTCTCTCTCTCTCTCTCTCTCATTTATATACTCGCATTAGACCTTAGTAATGAGAAAATTGCATTAAGAAATCGTTGCAGGTAACATATCATCACGGGGAGGGGGGGAACAAGCCGTCAGCCAGTTATGTGACTAATTCCTTCACACTTGTAATTGGGTCATTATGTTGTCCACCAAGCCATGATAATTGCTCTCATACTCATGCATGCTTTTTTTTTTTTTTTTTTTTTTTTTCTACCAGTGTCCTTGCGATGTACAAAGACGTATGCAATTTTTTTTTGTATTTTGTGTGAGTGTGTGTGTGTGTGTGTGTGTGTGTGTGTGTGTGTGTGTGTGTGTGTGTGATTATTTCCATTCGCCACCCACATGTAAACGCTTAAGTTACTTCGTATTTGACGCTCTGACGGCAGTGATTCCCGTCAGAACTGAAATCGTTTGGGTTTTCTTTGTCAAAAATCCCCAAGAGGTGGTGTAACTGAACGTTCATGTTGTTGTTGTTGTTGTTGGTGGTGGTGGTGGTGGTGGTGGTTGTGGTGGTGTCGTGGAGTGCATGGAGCGGTAGGCTGGAATAAGAGTGATGTCGCCTTCGATCCCAGATGTTTGGGGGAAAGTTTGAAGATTAAAATTCGATTATCGCCATATTTACTGTCCATCCATGAATTCCCAGAGGCGCGACATAAAATAATCACCTACACCAAGTCCTTAACGTAGCACTGTAGAGATGGAGGGTGGGTATTAGCGCCCTTTGTTGGTGTGTCGTGGGTTGATTATTGGATTCAGGTGACGTAATTGCATGTGTAGATTCGGATGCATTAAAAATAGACAGGCAAGGAATCACCACACACACACACACACACACACACACACACACACACACACACACACACACACACACACACACACACACACACACAGTTTCAATTTGTCTGGCTGCTAGAGGATTAGGGTAATCAGCTGCATTCTTATCCACTGTTATGGTCTTTCATCCCTTCATTTCGACGATGCATTTCTTATTCAGTTCTTGCTACTTTTTTTTTCTTAATGATGTGTTTAGTCTCCATTAACCTCGTCCTGCGTTATTTTTTACAGGGTGATCTATATGTAACTCAGTCCTCGTGTGTTGTTGGGACGGCTCGACGTTATCATTGTCTCTACCCAACATCATCTTTGCCACCTCCGGACCATTTTATTTTTGGTGTGGCCTCTCGTAGTGAAAGGGTAAAAACAATCTTCATCAGCTTATTAAGTACCATGACGCCCTTTCTTTCATTGTTTCTTGTTGCCGCCAAACGATATATCTCAGCGTGGGAAAGTCCTCGTAAGGAAGAGGTTATAAACGTATGGTGATCAGCTCCGGTCATCTCCACTGTCAGTTCCATAACTCCTTCAATTCTGTGACTCTTTTATTCAGCTTACGAAATATCCGTTGTTCTGAGCGGGTCAGTGAAGGCTTTATCTAACCCTTCCAGCTAGAAAGGTCTCCCATAAGCTAAAACAAAATCGTCTGAAGTTAGCAAGAGTAGAATGATTATTAAAGGTTCCCAACATCTCTAGTGAAATGCAGGATGGTCACCACATTGTTACATTAAGCTGTTATACCTCTGTGCAAAAATGCGTTGTTGGTTAATGAACATAGAGAAATAGGTTATCAAAATCCGTGTGTTTGTATGCATGGCCTTTGATTCCGTAGAGCTTATTAAAAAGACTTAATAAAACATTGAAAGAAAGCGTCTCGGGATATTTGACCAAGGAACATTTGTACCAAGTTTGAAATGCTGTGGTGGAGAGGTAAAGAAATGGCAGGAAATTTAATAGTGTTCGGGAGAAAGAAATTGGACAAAATATAGTAGGTCCCCAGCATAGTGTGGAGACCAAAATAAGGAAAATACGTAACCGGATAGACGGGGTTAATTTCTTCTGGAGGAGTTCATTCTTAAGTAGAGTGGAGTTATCTAGGTATGGGAAGAATGAAGTGGAAACAGGGAAACTAGGGGAGAGGAGGAGGTGGAGGAGATGGTGGTGGTGGTGGTACGAGTGGATGAGGCTGGGTAGGATATGAAGATGCAGGGGAGAGGGATGGACACAATAAAAGTGTGGGTGAAAGAACATGTGAAAGGGAGAGGGAGAGGCAGTGTGGAATAGGCGAAGATGGTGTGGAAGATGAAAAAGTCGGATAGAAGTGTGTGCTGTGTGAGGGGAATGACAAGTGTAAAAGCTGAAATGTGTGGGATGATGGGAGGAAGGGGAATCGGAATGTGAGGGGAAACAGATGTGCCAGATTAACAGCGTGGAAGGGAATGAGAGGGGTGGAATTTCTGAGTGGGAGTGGAGCTATGGGGGGTGAAGAGTGGTATGTGAGCGTGAGGATTGTATAAGTGGAAGGGATTTTGTGAGTGGGATCAAAGTAAAAGAACGTTGCTTCGGGTAATAGTGAAAGAAGGGACAGGTGAAGGGGAAACTGTGTGTGTGTGTGTGTGTGTGTGTGTGTGTGTGTGTGTGTGTGTGTGCTATAGTGAAGGGGAAATATGCGAATAAGTGCAGTCAGGAGAGAGAGAGAGAGAGAGAGAGAGAGAGAGAGAGAAAAGGGCACGTGAGAAGAGTAGGGTTGTGTACAGTATATGAGCGTTTGTTGTGACATTGGCAACACACCCACTGACTTGCCAAATGTCGCCGGCGGTGTAGCTGAGAGGGGTGAGGCTTTGGAATGCTTTTTTTTCCTTCTTCTTTTTTCTTTCTCCTGAAATACTCCCAACCCTAGAAATAGATAAAAGTGGTATCGAGTCAGAAGGATTTAGTGATATCAGCATTTTTGTTTTAATCTGTATATCATTGTATTTGTCTCCGTGTTTGACTGTAGCTGTCTCCGCATCTTTATATCTGTATTTATCATTATCAGTTTATTTGTATTCACATGGTAACTGTTGTAAGGTGTTTTATATATCAACATACCCATCTGTTTTAGAAGGACATTTGTTTCGGTTTCATTCACTCGTTTCCTTAATTCATTTTACAGTACGAGTGTCTTCTTTTTTAGGTATTGAAATGGATCGATGTGTTTTCTCGTATTATAAACAGAACTTGGCGTATGGCCGTCAAAATGTCATCTGTGCTGGATTGGGTCGAGTTGAGAGAGTGTATATTTAGCATTTGTGAATCACAATATAATACTTCAGAATTCATTAGTACTCGAGGCATGTACCGTGCTGAATATATCCCCCCACCACAACTCTGGCATATGTGTGTTCTTGCTGTCTGCCATCAGAAATGTGGGATGCAGGCTAAGAATGTTAATAACCATAAGCGTTCAATAAATGACCATCTGAAATTAGGGACCTGCCTTGAAAATTATAAGGTTGAACTCCCCTCACTCCGACGTATTTTTTTTTTATTCTTGCTGCTGTCAGACGCTTTTATTCTGCATGGGAAATACGCCGTTATAGTGAAATTGTTAGCCCGTATTCTCGTCGCTTGAGGAAAGTCCCTAACACCTTTTCGCAAGCGATTTATTTTGTCTGTTTCACCTTACTGTTCTATTCGTTGTTACATAAATCCTTCCACTATCGCTATACTCTGCATAAAAACTTAAAAAATGACTTTAGCCATCCATATCCAAAAATAAATCGCTAAGGGAGAGGTGTTAGGGAGCTTCCTTAAAAGACTTGAGTACGGACCACTTAGCTGCCATACCTGCCTAAAATCGTCTGTCTTAGCAGAAATTAAGCACTAAAGTTTTTCTGCAGTTGAAGAGGTTAATCATTCGCATCTTGTACCTAACTTGCCTTCAATGCCAACCTTTGTAGCGGTGATGAAATACATAATCTTAGCATTTATACAGTATGCTTTAAAAACAATACTTTGGATATAGTAGAGTTGGAAATGAAGGTCTGATTTCAAATACGCCCTAAATTCTGACTGCCAGTGCTGGAAATTCAGACTTGGTATGAGCTGGACGAAGATTTGAAGCATTCGGTATCTTTTTTATTGTTTGCCAAGGTGAGATTAGCATATTCTAGCAATCCTTTGTTAATTCTTCTGTTCAGGGTCCCTAATATTCTACTTTGGATAGAGGCTAGTTTGAATGAAGGCTAGAGTTTGTATAGATATGGAGCTGGGATCGATTATAGAGCCTGGATTGAGAATGGAGGTAAATAGTGAATAGTTGTTGTTTAATGCGTAGTCTGGATAGAATTTTAGGTTGGACAGGGGATAGAGTGTGGCTAGCTCTTGGTCGCCTGCCACTCCCCACAACTCATTCACGACAACAACAGAACGAGGTTAATCACACAACGCATTAGCGGACACATTGAAGGTGATGATGAGGGAACAGAACACAAGGGCCTGACAACACAAACACAGGAGGGAGGTGACAACGGATTGAACGCTTTTGAACAGCTAAATGAACATAATTAGTTTGACCTTGACTTTCGGGTGTTTTTGAAGAGAGGGCAATGTACTGTCAACGGAAGTATTGTGTATTCTCAGCACGTTTAACAGAAGTATACAGTCTTTCATGCACTGTTAGCAGAAGTATTGTTATATTATCTACGACCAACCAGAGTGTACCTTTATTCCTTTACGTTGAGGTTAAGTATACCCAGTTGCTTGTAGGGTCAAGAAACTTGTACCCTATTTTCTGTACAGTAAAAAAAAAAAAAAAAAATGGAAAAAGCCTGTTCCAGCCACGTAACTCCTTTTCATCTTCATCGCCCTTCTTAGCTTCTTGTTTCGTCCATAATTATCCAAGTAATAGAAGACTTCTCGTATTTCATGGGGTGAGATATGGATTCCACCAACACATTCAGTATGATGACACCTTTACAATCTTGTCTTGGTACATCAGAGAATATATGCATTGAGGCAGATCCTGCAAGGCATGCCCCACTACAGGAAGGCATATTCTATGACGACACCCTACGACAGGGCACATCCTACATAACGTCGTACAAAACATCGTGCAGTAAGAGACATCCTGCAACAAGACACATCCCACGACAAGACAGCATCCTGCGACAAGACACCATCCTACAAGATACATACGACAAGACACATCCTACAAGAAATATTCTGCTACAAGACACATCCTACAAGAAATATACTGCTACAAGACACATCCTATGCCTAGACCCCATCCTACAAGACTCCAGTCTAAGAACTCATCCTACGCCAAGATAGCATCCTACAACAAGACAGGCAGTATGACGATAATAGACCCTAAGTTAAAAAATTCGATAATACCCTGCGATAATATATATATATATATATATATATATATATATATATATATATATATATATATATATATATATATATATATATATATATATATAATATATAGCACACGCCGCCTGTGCTTCCGACAACAGCAGATTTGAACCGTCCCTAAATTTACATTAACTAGTAAGAGACAGGAACAGTGAGCGTGGACCCAGTTGGCTGCAATTTTAGTGATTGGTTCGTAGCATTATGGAAAGTGCTTCAAACGAGCTGCACCCTTCCCTTCAATAGCCAGATAAAGTGTCAACAAACTGCAGTGTCTGGTGAAGTTATTTTTAGATAACATAATATATATATTCGTATCACATGACCTTTAGGAATATCGCAATACTGCCTGAAAGATATTCCTGTTTACTGAGTACAATACTTCTTAAAAACGTCATACTCTGAGGCATATAATTAAATATACTCAGAATCATTGCATCTGTGCCCTGAAATCCTTGCGTTCGATACCTAACGTAAATATTTCGTCGTGTTTAGTAATATCTTCCCCTCGACACATCATCAAAATTTATCGCCGGGCACATGCAGCAGGCGATGCATGTGTCGTGTACGGGGGTTACCTGGCCTGAACCACCCAGCGCTTAGAACCGGCGCACGAAACCTGATTGCACTGGTCCTGGATGAGTGTGTGCAAGGTTGATCGTATTGCATCACGCTCTCCATTCTACCTCGGTCTTGTGATGTATTCCTTATATCGTTCCTGTTACATCCAGACGATTTTATTAAGTTTAGGAGACTTTGAACTAAGTGGGTTAGATAATTACAGACTTCATCACTTCACAAGGTCCCTAGTGTTATAATAAATTCATCAGGAGGTGGCAAGAGTAAACTACTAAACTACGCCATCTGATGCATTGGGAAAATCTACTCATCTTTTATTTACTTCGGCACTGTACTTTTTTCCAGCAAATTTTTACTTCTTCAGCCGTGAAAATTATGTAGAATGTAAACTTGCCTGGTATTTTGTCGCTAGTTTTCCTTTAAAGAGATTGACCAGAGAAGAGATAACGTGTCAGCAGTTCTTGGCAATTGCGCCAGCCAGTTTTTTTTTTTTTTTTTTTTTTTTTTAGCACACCTATAGGCTCCAGGGTTGGTATTATAAAGTATCTTACCGGTAAGTCTAAGTTTACGATAAGCAAGTCTCCTTAACATGTAAGTATTTTCGTGAATCATTTTATTTCGTTACGTATCTCCTTTAATTTGTCGCTCTAATTTGGTCGTTCGTATGTTTTGGGTGTAAATGGTAATATCTATCTACTTTCCTTAACCTGTCTCTTCCTTCCCTTCTCCTTCTTCCTTCATGTCCTCGTCCATTCCCCCCTATTCCTATTTCCTCCTTCAAATCCTCTGTAGTCTTTTCTTCCTCCCATTTGTTTTTACCGTCTTTCCTCCCTCTCCCTTTCCCTTCTTCCTTCTCTTATCATCGCTCTACCAAACCCTCTTTACTCTTATCATGCCCTAATCTCAGTTTACCTCTCCTAGCCTTCTCTGCACCCCACTTTCTTCCCCTTCTTATCTCTGCATCCCTCTCTTCTTCCCCTCTTTTCTTATCTTCTACTCCTCCTGGTTATCACAGCTACTCCACCTTCCCAGTCCCCTCTCTCTTCTACCATATTTCGCTCTCTTTTTGCTCTCTTTTAGCCTTTTCTCATATTTTGTCCTTTTTTTCACACATTTGATTTTCCCCTCTTTATTTTTGTCTGATACTCAGTTAACTTTATCTCCTTCCCTACCTTCTTCCCTCGTACTCTCTCTCTCTCTCTCTCTCATCATAATGCCAGGAATGTGGGTCTTCAAAGGTCACGTGGAGAGATAAAGATTACTCATATACTTCATGCCTAATTTAAAATGGATGAGAGAGAGAGAGAGAGAGAGAGAGAGAGAGAGAGAGAGAGAGAGTTACGCCCATCGAATAACGTCAGCATTAATATTAATATTACTGTTAGTAAATAGACCCCTTTAGCCTTGGAAGTGTTTTTTATTGTCTGTTTTTCCAGTTACCTCTCCATTTTATATATTTTTGGAATTTGGAGAGGTTGACAGAGATATATCGTATTTTCTCCTTTGATTCATTTCCCGTCTTCATTTAGTCTTAATGTGATAAGTGGTAATTGTATTGTGGTGGTGGTGATGGTGATGATTATGATGACTGATGGTAATGATGGTGATGATAATGGTAATGATGGTGATAAGTTGGTGGTGATAATGATAATGTTTATGGTCATCCTCATTACTTACAATAGTACACTTACAAGTAGTACTGATAGTTCTAATAATAATAATAGTAGTAGTAGTAGTTACGGTGGTGCTAACATTAAGAGTGACATTATCATTCAATTTAGTTTAGCGTCACACATTACCAGTGGCATCTGAAGCCCTGTAGTTTATGAGGCAGTGCTAACATGCCCCATAGCTCACCACGGCCGTCCCTCTCCCTCTCTAAATATATATAGTTGCGCTAATTGCCGGCTGTGTGTGTGTGTGTGTGTGTGTGTGTGTGTGTGTGTGTGTGTGTGTGTGAGAGAGAGAGAGAGAGAGAGAGAGAGAGAGAGAGAGAGAGAGAGAGAGACGGAGAGGACATAAGAGCCAGAAAAAGAACTGATGCAAATGGAGTGTTGATTTGAATGTTATAAATTGCACCTCCCTTCTCCCCCTGCCTTGTGGTTGAGGGAACACATGCATTATAGGGCAGGCTCTGTGGGGCGCTCTCACATTGGAAAGGTCGTGGGTTCGATCCGGAGGAGAATTTTGGACATTTTTGTCTCCATCGGTGTCAGGATTTCTCTCTCTCTCTCTCTCTCTCTCTCTCTCTCTTACTGCATTCAGACCGCTTTATTGGGCATAACTGAAATTTTTATTTATTTTTTATTGCTTTGCCAGACGATTTTTATTCAACTGAGGAAGGGCCTGTGTCAGTGAAGGGATTGATGACAGCTGGGATCAAAACCTCAATGATGGCAAAATCTTCCCTTAGCTGAGTAAAATCGTCTGGAAGCAGCAAGAATATAGGCAAAAAAAAAAAAAAAAACGTGCAGACGATTTCTTTCAGCTCTGTTAGAAACCCACGCAGTGAAGAGGCTAACATGAAATAATCTCTCTCTCTCTCTCTCTCTCTCTCTCTCTCTCTCTCTCTCTCTCTCTCTCTTCCAGTTCATTTATGATAATCGGAAATTTGGCTGCGATAATGATGATGATGGTGATGATGATGATGATAGAAATAGTGATGGCTGTGACACAGTTGTAATGATAATGATGGGGAGTGATGATCATGATGACGATGATAGAGACGGCGATGAAAGTGATGAGGTAGTGATGATATTGATGGTGACTGATGATGAAAAGATAATGATGATGATGAAGATGATGAGAGACGATGATGATAGTGATACAGCAGTGATGATAGTGATGGCGATGTGAACAAAAATGAAGGTAATGATAAAGATGATAGTAGTGTTGATGACAGTAATAATAAGAAAATGATGGTGATAAAAATAATAATAATAATAATAATAATAATAATAATAATAATAATGTTGACAGTAATAATAACCACGAGGGACTACCATATACCTGACGTCAAAAGCCGCAAATGACGTAACGGGGAGGGGGGTTAAGCGTCATGAGGCTTTTTTATGCAGGCTATTGACAGAGGCTTTTGTTCAGCGGTGAGAATTTCTAGGGCTTGTAATCTCGTCCCAAGCACCTTTTCCGAAGCGATTTATTTTGCCTTTTACACTTGACTGCCCTCTTCTGCGTTATATAAATCCTTCCAGTATCGCCATACTTTGCATAAATAACCTCAAAGGATATTAACCACCCGTACCCAAAAATTAATCGCTAAGGAAGAGGTGTTAGGGAGCCTCCTTGACCGACCGGACTTCGTACTAAGGCGTCAGAGGAATCTACATAGGCTAACACCAGGCGATTTCAGCACCACAGGAGTTTAACACCAGATGATTCTAACACCTGACGATTTTAACAGTTCTAATGTCAGACGATTTTAACACCAGACGATTTTAATACTAGACGATTATAACTAGATTATTTTAACCAGATGATTCTAACACAAGACGATTGTAACACCACACGATTCTAGCATCAGACAATTTTAACACTAGATTATTTTAGCATCAGACGATTTTGTTGAGTCGCGGAACATTCTAGTGGTCATAAGTAAAAAATAAATAAATAAATAAAACTTGGAATTGGTGCTCCACGTCGTTCGAATTATATGCTGAAAATTAGGGTGACTGGCAATTGTCCCAGAATCAAATAACTACTCAAACTAATATTGTTAAATGAGTATTTCGGTGTTTTTCATCCATTTTTGTCTGCTTAGTGATATTATGAATTGACCGTTTATGTTGTGTGTAGCAAAAGTCGTTGGACCTTTTAAAAATGTGTCGTGGATTAGAATATCTTGAAATTATTGTTGCCGTGTCGTGTGCCCCCCCCCCCTCTCTCTCCACCTGGTCTCTCAGTGAGCATGGATTGTGCACACGACACTCCTCATTCCACTTCATACAAAACAACTCTTTAATAGCATTATAGCAGGGTTAGCCTTTTAGATACAGAAATATGATGTAAAGCAAAAATAAAGAGATCAGGTGATGTTTGAAACGCGATAGTAAACTGAAATGAGAGTTGTGTGGTTGCCGGATGCCGTAAACTTTGCTCTCACGCATTACTTCCCTCCATCTTCACCCCCTTCACTCTCTCTCTCTCTCTCTCTCTCTTGTTTTAAACCGCCTTCATCTCTTTCAGGCATTGAAAATTAAAGGACTTCGAGAGTGTAAGAGGATATGTAAACACTTATGGAAAAATATTAGATAATAGATTAACTGGCAACTGTCATCTTGGGCCACGATCATTCGAGCTGATCAAACTCTTTTACAACACTTACTGCAATAGTTAAAATAAATTATGTTCGCTTGGTTGAATAAATATTACATAATTTAACTGCATTCATTAACAGAAATGGTGAAATGCAATGTTTATTTACGTTATGAATAAATGACTCGAGATTTAAAGGTGTTGCCATATTGCTGGTCCTTTAACTCCTTTGTCCACACCAGAGTCCAGCAACATGCGGTCGCAGTGGGCACCGGGCAGTGTGCATGTTGACTTTGAGGTGGAGGGTTGTTGGCGTGTGCAAGGATATTACACCTGCAAAATAACCAAATACTGAGCGGTGTAGTGATCTGAAATTTACTTTGCCACATGATTACGAACTGTAGTTGTTGTTGATGGAAGGAGACTTTAATCGTGGGAGGAATGACGAAGTTTTGAATGCGTTGATGGAGGGAAGGATGGCCGCTGGGTGGCTGGCGTCATGGCGGAAGGTGAGACGTTTAAAGATTTCGTAAAAACTCATATCTTTGTTTTCTCATTATTCATTGTATAAGCAGGAGTGTTAGAATTACGAATATGGATATCTAAATAGGTGTTGGTATAAAATATCGTTTTGTTGTTTATTTTGCTCCACCTCCTTGCATAGCTAGAGATTGTTTAGCCTCCTTTATTGCTTTATCCAACTTCCCCCGTCAACCCTCCCTCCCTCCACCCTCTCTTCCACGGGTCACTCCATTCTCCAGTCCTTCGCCCTCTTCCTCCATTTTCTTGCCTTCTTCCTCCAGTCTCTTACCTCTTCAGCTTCCATCCTTCCTGCCTCTCCATCCTCTCCACTCTCCCACTCATTTTCCTACCTCCTCCCCTTCTTGTATTTTAATTGGCGAATTGTAACAGAATTTGCATCTGAGGCATCGAAGGAGGTTTTACAGCTGAAAGAAAAAGAAAAGTGCCCTGTAGTACCCCATGACCTCCTCCTCCTCTTCCCCCTCCTGCTTCTCTCTCTCTCTCTCTCTCTCTCTCTCTCACTTCATACATCTTTACGTTGACCTTTAAAGAGCTGTCGTGTATAGAAGAGGACATTTAAGGAATTTAATGCTTACAGAAAAATATTTGTTAATTTACATTATGGCAGTAATGACAGTGATGAAACTCTTTTATATTATTAATTGTAGTGGTTTTGATAAAGGATGTTGGCGTCATTGAGTTTACCTTAGTTAAGTACTGTGATGAACAGGAATGGTTAGACGTACCGTAATTGCCTTATGGAGAACACGTGGTGGTCAGTTTGTAAGAAGATTGCGGTGGGAGGTTTTGTGTGTGTGTGTGTGTGTGTGTGTGTGTGTGTGTGAAGGTGCCAGAAATCTAACGTGGCCGTGCAAGTTAGTAGAGACGAATGTAACCAATTTAGCTATATTAATTTGTGTGTTTGATTTATAAGGGTGTTCGTGTGTTGCTATTAACATCTGATTTGTTTCCATCCTCTCTTCCTTTATCATTCCCCCATTCTTGTCACTATAGTCCCTTCCTTTCTGATTCCAAATCCTTCCTGCTCTTTCCCCTTCTCTTTTCTCTTACACCTTCCGTTTACATTCTTCCTCTTGTCTCCTTTCCCCCAACGCCTGCACCCTCCGTTCCGCTGGACTCCACTAACCACCCCCACCCCAACCTTACTTTACCTCTTAGCTTGTCCAGCATCCCTCTTCCTACTTCCTTTTTCTTGTCCCATTTCTTTCCACCATAATTGTTCTTTCTCATTTTCACCATCCATCCATTCTCGTCTCTCCCTCCTCCCAGTCACTTCTCTTCTTTCCTCCATTTTCCTCCTACCCGTTTCCTTCCTCATTTCTCTCCCTTACTTCCTCCACCCCCTCACTTCCTCCTCTCCCCTCACTTCCACCTCTCCCCCCACTTTCTCCTCCCCCTCGCACTCCTCCCTTCCCCACACTTCCCGTCCTCCCTCCTCATCTCTCCTGCTTCCGCCTTCTGCTCTCCTCCTCCCTCCTCCTTCCGCCTACCGCCTTCCACTCTCCCTTCCTCTCTCCTCCATTCGATCCCTTTTCCCTCTCTCTTCCCTCGCACTAGTTGTATTGCTAATACTTAGAAATCTTGAGTAGTTCATTGCTTTTGTTGTTTGTATAGAATGCAAATGGTGTAGTTAGGAAGACATGTAATAGCGCGCTTTGGTGTTGCTTGTTGAATGTGCATAATTTTCCTGTTCATCGCTTATCTTTGGATTTAAACCAGTTAGAATATTTGTTTTTTGACGCCGCTTCGTGTGAGTTTTTAGTTATTTTTTTTGCCTCTGATTTTGTAACTGTTGCAGCTGTTTTAATCACTGCAATCCGAGAACATTTTTCTTTCAGTTATTCTCAACTGATCCTTCGTAACTCGGGAAGTATTTCTAAAATTGAATGGGCTTTAAAATGGAGGCTGTATTTAACCCGCCCAGCTGTGGACGTCTTTATAGAGTTGATTGAAATTGATTGGTGTTGACGGGAACGGAAAAGACATCGTAGTAATAAGGTTTTACTTAATATCGTGGAATTTGTGCTGGTATTTATTTATTTATTAGTATTTTTTTTTTTTTAGTATCGTGGAACCTATGCTGGTATATATATTTTTTAATTATTTTATATATTTTTAAACATTTGTATGGGGACTATGATGTTTGGATTTAAGGGGACTGGAAAATGTTTTATGTTGGTGAATGTTGAATCTCTCTCTCTCTCTCTCTCTCTCTCTCTCTCTCAGATTAACAGACTCACATGTCCACCTTCCTTCCAATCTTTTAATTCCTCCAATATTTGTTCATTCCTCCACTTTCCACACTCCCTCCTCTCTTCCACACTCCCTCCTCTCCTCCACACTCCCTCCACCCCATTCTCATGACATTTCTTCGTCTTCATCTCTCCTCAACTCCTCCAGTTTTCCTCCACCACTCCATTTTATTTTCCACATCCTCACTCCACTCCGTTTTTCCTTTCCACCTCCC
Source organism: Coenobita brevimanus (assembly GCF_032717465.1). Classification (NCBI taxonomy): domain Eukaryota; kingdom Metazoa; phylum Arthropoda; class Malacostraca; order Decapoda; family Coenobitidae; genus Coenobita; species Coenobita brevimanus. Next base: position 41,737,744 of record NC_137024.1, on the reverse strand, counting down.
CACTCAGCCCCTCCACCCTACTTCACTACACTCCTCGACTTCACTCTTCCACTTCACTCATCCACCTCTTCACTCTTCCACTTCCTTACTGCTCGACCTCCTAAGTCCCACCTCAGAACCCACGGCTTCCCTCCACTTCTCCACCTTCCATCCACCCTCCTGCTCGTGGCTCGTGACCGGCAGTGATAAATAGTCCTTCACCCCCATTCTCTCTCTCTCTCTCGTGTGTGTGTGCTTGTTTTATGGGAGAGAATGGTAGAATACAAAGCGAGTTGGTATACTTTGCGGAGAGAGAGAGAGAGAGACGCGACACTATCAGCTGAAGAAGAAATGAGTCGTTTCCTGAAAACGACAATTTATTTCTTTTCTGACACGTACAGATGTGATGATTTTTAGTGTGTGTGTGTGTGTGTGTGTGTGTGTGTGTGTGTAATTCACCGGATCGGTCAGGATCACTTGATGGTCGTGATCGTCAGCATTTTACCCTCCCGGAAGGGAGCTGAGAGCTCATATAGTCCGATCTAAGGGCAAGGCTATGACCTTCACACACCCACACACCCGTCCCCTTGCTCAAGGGGGACAGTAACCACCCATTCGTCAGTGAAACTTTTCGCAACCTGAGCGAGGCGCGAACTCCCGTCTAACAGATGGCAAGCGAGAACGTTACCACTGCGTGTGTGTGTCCTTGCGTGCTTAATGAGAGAGGCGAAGGGCGAAAATTCCTGAATAATTAGGGGTTCAAATTATAAACTTTTAGAGAGAGAGAGAGAGAGAGAGAGAGAGAGAGAGAAATTCCTACATTTACTAATGGTGTATGGCTTTTTCCCTCCAGGTGGTTTGGTATTTTTTGGCTGGGGTGTAAGATCGATTCTCAGCATCTATTCATTACATATTTAGGTCACGACTAGAGCTTGATCTTGCTTCAGAACACACACACACGCACGCACGGGGGGGGGGGGGCACACAAAAATAATAAATGGAGAATACTTTCATAAACAAAGCACGTAAAATTCACAAAGAATATACGTTTTTTAGAGCAACTTTTTCCTGAACTGGTACGTTTCTAAATATTGCTAAACATTCTCGTGCATTTTGGGGTGATGGATATTAGCTTTATTATTTCATTTAATGCAGTCCTTATGTATTGATCAGTAGTTACGAGTTTTAAAAGGAACAGTTGGTTATGAAGTTTTGACAATGAGAATTAATTTTTTTTTTATGCTTCATGTATAGTAATGACGGCTAAATAGACATGGCTTCGGAAATAATTGCCTTACTGTTGAAAATTCCGTTAGCATGTACTTGTGTGACATTTCCTTAATTGAATAAATAAAATCTGCAACTTTTTCCCACTTTGCATTTTGATAAGAAGACCTTGAAAATAATGTATTAACGATTCATGACTGTATGCCAGCTGCTTTGATCAGTACAGCATATGGGAGGAACTAATGCACTAGATAAAACACACTATCTTCTCAGAAATATTTACCATAAAAAACAGCAACAGTGATTAAACATCGATCACTTGGTTGGTGGTAATTTTTGGTGTGAATTTACGGTGGTGGAGTTTGTTCTTATTCTCATTTGCTTAGGAAGGTTTTCTGGTATATTTTTGCGATGTATGATAAACTTAATTCCTTTCTGTCTTCTTGTAGGGTATTTATATCGTTTAGTAATGGCTTAGAATAAATAGATGCTGGGTTAAGATGATCAAGCTGCCAATAAAAAAAAAGAAAGAAAACGAAAGTGAAAAGAAAAAGGTGCTGGAGTGCAATAAAAGAGAATTCAAGTCTTTGGTTTACCCTCCGATGATGGGCGGAAACTCGTCAACTCTTCTTGGTTTGCTTCACGTAGGCGTAGACTTGGCATACCCTTGCTTGAGTGAATTTTGGAACTACATACAAGGGTAAACATTGCCTTCACTAATATCTTCTTACATCTTGTTTTACTTGAGTTGGAGAGAATTTTGAAACTACAAGCGTTAGATAAATAATTCACTAACCCCTTCATTACTAACTTTATTTTCTGAGTAGACTAAAATTACCTTGAGGCAGCAAGTGAAAGTTAAAGTAATATATCATCATACTGGTGGTAACCCAAATGCTCCTGTCACTTACCTGGCTATTGTAATATCCGATAACCCAGTGTTTTATATGTAATTCCATACGTTAAGTGCAGTTATGGATGGTAATAAATAGATTCACATTTTAACAAGTCGAACTTTTTAAAATCTCTCACTACTCCGAAAAGTTGCATGCATTACGAATATTGTTGTTTTTAATGATGCAGTGACTCGATAATTATGTCAGCAAGTGTGCATCATGTGTTTTAAGACCCGCCGTACAAGTCACGAAAGTTGTTTACAGAATCTAGGCAGATGACAGATGCATCTAGTGGCGGAAGTTGTCCAGTCTCATCTGATTATTATTACTATTATTATTTTTATTATTATTATTATTATTATAGTAGTAGTAGTAGTAGTAGAAATTGTAGAAGTATGTGTATTAGTTCATTATTCTTTTATTGTTAATGTGATGTTATTACTTTTATTCACCATTTTCTCCTTTATAGTATTATTTGATCTTTGAAAAAAAAAGGCGCAAGAACGAAGCCACCGTTTTGGTGGTGGTGACTGATACTGTACTCTCATGGCTGCCTATCAGTCTACTGGCACTGCTTGCTCTCCGCATTTTAAGAGATCGGATGTTTCTACACTGTTAGGATACGGAACGATGTATTGGTAACAGTTAGATTTCTTATGCTTTTTTTTCGTTTTTTTTCTTTTTAAATTACGGTAGGTGTATGAAAGAGTTCTGTAATTAACATCACTTTACTCTCTTAATATCTTCCCTTGATACCGTGGAAATCCAACCTAATATATCATGTGATTAGCATATTAAGCCCCAGGTCGTCTAATTACACCTGTCCCACCTTATTTAACTTTCATTTCATATTCAGTTCACACACACGTCCAACTAACCACACCATCAACATTTTTCTTTCAGTCCCTTCCTGATTGACACGTGCCATGGACACTGCATGTATGTTTACACTAACAGGTTCGTGTACGTTTGTGCGTATTCGTGTGCGCTTACATTCTGCTGATCTGGTGAGGGTGAGGGTTTGCAATGTTGTGTGTAGGTGTTGGAGTGTGTTGAGAGAGAGAGGGGGGGGGGTTAAGGAGTTCTCACATTCCAGATTACTTGGAATTTGCATGTATCCCCTCCCATCTGTGTGTGTGTGTGTGTGTGTGTGTGTGTGTGTGTGTGGCTAATATATCTACGTGTGTGTATGTAGCTATGTGTTTGCGTGAATTTATGGATGTAGTCGTGCGCTGCTGTCACTGCGTGTTGTGAATCCTTGAAGTCTAGGAAAGTTGTTCAGTAGAGTGTGGCTTGATGTGTTTGTCTGGCGCTGTGTGTTACTAGAACCTAATGGGATTGGTTTGGCGTGTGTGTGTGTGTGTGTGTGTGTGTGTGTGTGTGTGTGTGTGTGTGTGTGTGTGTGGAGTGATTGAATGCACATGTGGTGCCTGAGTATCGGATCTGCTTTTCGTATTTTCTTAAAGCTGTTTTTGGTTTTGTGTGTTCCTCTGTATGATCTAGTGTGCTCATTTAAATTTCTCTGTGCCGTGTAAATAGGCTTGTGTACCTGGTTTGTGTTTCTTCCCAATTTCATTGTTCTTCATCGGGTGTCGTGTGTGGCGTGGCTTCCTGTTTGCAAATCTATATTTTATTTTATTTTCTTCATTTTGTGTGATGTATTCGGTTTTACGATCAACATGTATCGCATTTTACGATATTTCATTGATCTTGTGTAATAGAAGTCTTCAGTGATGTCAGCTCTTTTGTAGACTTCATCGACACAGTATGCATTCCACGGAACATCGTGAACAGAGCCTTGTCAACAACTTCAGCAGCGTCAATTCAGGTCAGGTATCAGTGGATTTAGCCGTCAGTGAGTCAGCAGCAATCCCATAACAGAGTAGCAACAGGAAGTTCATGAATGTAGAGCCTTGGCATACTATAGATATATCAGCAGCTCTCAAAAGAAAAAAAAAATTCACCTGGCTAAGATCATCATCATCCTCGTCGTCCTCGTACCCTGATTTTAATAAATCCTTGTAATGAACCTTTATCCGACCCTTCTCTGATATCAGTAGGCTTTTGGCTACAGTAAATCATCAGTAGGCTCTTGATATTACAACAGACCCATAAAATCAACAGCAGCCTCCCTATTTTCACCAACAGCCCCCTGACTTCATCAACAGACTCATGACATCACCAGCAGACTCAGGGCATTAACGGAAAAATGAAGCATCGCGATTTCAGCGAAACCCATGACATTTACGGCAGTCCCCAGATATCATTTGCAGCCTCCTGACATCAACAAAGGACAGCAGAACGTCCCAATTATCAGTAACCGCCCCACAGACATCACTGACAGACCCGTGACATCACCAGCAGATCCTTGACATCGCTGGCACCTGGCTCCTTGTCTGTGTGGCTTTGACAGGAGGGGGGGCAATTTTAACGGAGGGGGGAGTTAGATGGCATGACCCCTACCAGTTTATAGGGCCGATATGACGACATGCAACTGCCCCCACGTCATGCAAAGAGGGGGGAGAAGGGAGGGGAGGAAGGGAAGGAGGGGGAAAGTGTGAGTGAATGTTTGTAACTTTGTATGTCTGTGTTTGTGTTATGGGAGTACTGTGCGTGGGTGGAAGTGAGACGAGATTGTGGTGGTAGCTACAGGTTAGTTAAGTGGTGTGTGTGTGTGTGTGTGTGTGTGTGTGTGTGTGTGTGTTTGTGTGTGTTTGTGTGTGTGTGTGTGTGTGTGTGTGTGTGTGTGTGTGTGTGTGTGTGTGTGTGTGTGCCGTACAGGCCCAGGAATTAGACCTAGCCTGTGACATGTATGTGTCATAGGGTGTGGGTCTGGGGAAGGGAGTAGACTGCATTTGTATATTAAGTATTGGTATTGATATAATTGTGTGTGTGTGTGTACACGTGTTTATGTATACCTTGGAGCTTGTGTACGTACAGTCATGTAAGCATGGTCTTGTTGCATGTGCGTGTGAATTCAGAGATATTTACACGCGCAAACATAACTACAAGGCAGAGAGAGAGAGAGAGAGAGAGACCACATTGCTAGCTCCCCTGGGCGGTATTGGCTCTTGTGTTGAAAGGCAGGCACATGCAAGCACACCAATACCTTCCTCTAGTTTATGATTTTCTGTAGTTTTCCTCAATTCATGGACGCATTAAATTTCGTGGCTTCCCCCTCGTTCTCTCCAAATTCCATATTCCCCTTCCTACCACCCCCAACCCCACTTCCTCCGTCTTTCTTCCCCACTTCTTCCTCCGCCGGCTCTTCATGGTTCTTCTCTTTCCCTTTTTAGTTCCTCCCTTCCTTTCCTTTTTATACTTTCTCATTTCCTTCCCTCTCTTCTTCTCTTCCTTCTCCCCTCTCTTCCCCCTTTCCATTTCTCCCATTCGTCTCATTTACATCTTTCTTCATCTCTTCATTTCTTCCTGCGTTCATTTTATTTCTGTTTATTCACTTCATCAAGCCTTTCTGCCCCATTGTACATCTTATACAGGTCGTTTTGTGATTCTTTCCCTTATTTCTTTGTCATTTCTACGTCTTTCTTCTTTCAGTCAGTATTTCCACGTTTTACCCTGTGTCCCCTCTCCCTTCCTTCTTATACATATTCCTCCGTTCATATTCCCCATTTCTGTTGTATCTTCATTCCTACTGTCAGATCTTTTCCTTAATAATATTCTTTCCTTTTTTTGTTTTCATTCTTTTCATATCGTTCCTACCATCGTCCTCCCATTCCTTCCACCATTCCTCGCTTATATTTTTTTTCCTTCTTCCTCCTTCACAACATTCTTCCCTCCTTCCTTCCTTCTCCCGGCATCGACTGGAGGGTGTGGTGGGCAGGGTGGGGGCCTTCCTGCTTTGCTCTCCTTATCTTTACTAGGTATCATAGTCCTAGTCTCCACTGTAATAAATAGCCACGAAAGGACCATCGGGTATGTTACTGCTTGCTTTCCTTTGTACTTTAAACTACACTCTTCCTTTGTACTTCTTTACATTACACTTCCTACCCGTCTTCTTCATATCCACCCTTCTTGCCTTGCCTCCCTCCTCTGTTGTCAGCTGTTTCCCTCTTCTAGTACTCGACCCTTCCTCATCCCTTCTCCTTCCCTCAGCTCCTAATTTCCCCTCCCAATCTTCCCCTCCATCCCTTCATCTTCCCTAACTTCTCTTCATCTTCCCCCTCCATCTCTTCAGTTTCCCCTTCCGTTCCTTCCTTTTCCATCCCTACATCTTCCCTCTCCATCTTTTTGTCTCCCCCTCCGTTTCCCCCCAGTCCTTCACCCAGTTTCCCCATCTTTTTCCCCCTCCCCTTCCATTCCCTTCCCCTTGTCCTCCTTATCACATCCTGAGTTTATCTACCCCTTCCCTTTTCTCCTTCCTTCCCTCCTCTTCCTGGCCCTCCCATCTCGCCTCCCCTCAGTTCTCTCTCTCTCTCTCTCTCTCTCTCTCTCTCTCTCTCTCTCTCTCTCTCTCTCTCACCCGTGGTAGCCGCTCTATCCTTCACTCCCGCTGTACCTTTTAATATCATGTGAGTTCCATGCTTGAGAGAGAGAGAGAGAGAGAGAACAGGTGTGTGAATGGTTGCTTAATGACACCTGTACTCCTCCCCTTTCTCCCCTTCCTTTTCCCTATCTCCCCTCTTCCCTCTCTCTGTCCTCCCCACTTCCCACCCCTCACCTCTCTTTCTCTCGTGGTCTCTTCTCATTTCGCTTCCCCACAGTCTCCCGATCTCTATCTCTCTCTCTCTCCCTCCCCAGTCTTGCTATCTCCCTCTTCCCTTTTCCACCTTCTCACGTCCCTCCCTTTCATTGTCCTCATCTCTTCCTTTCATTGTCCTCATCTCGCCATTCCTCCAATACTCTCTTCTTTCTGCTCTCTCCCTTCTCTTCCCCTGCCCTGTTTTCTCCTTTCCCTTCCCCTGACCTATTTTCCCTCCCCTCCCTTCTCCCTGCATTTCCCTTCCCTCTCGTCTGCCCCTTTGGTCCCATATTCCTATCTCCTTTCTCCCTCCTTTCCCCTCCCCCACTTCTTCCGTTTCCTACTGCTCTTTCTGTTCCCCTACCACCCGTTCCTCCCCTCGCCCTTCCCACCTTTTCCTCTTCTGTTCTTTCCACTTATCTTCATCGTTCCCCTTGTACCTACTTATACCTCTCCCCCTCCCCCATCCCCCCGCTAATAAACACCACCTTACGATCCAGTTATACCTAAGTAGCAGCTGTAAATTATGCCATAAGGTCAAGGCGTGTCACTCTTGGTTGTGCTTATTTTATCCACTACGCCTGATTCGCACCTGACGCGAGAAATGCACGTAATTTGGCACCCTAGGTACCTTTATGGCGGAGGACAGGGCGATGGGGAGACGATTTGTTTTATGGTCACCTCTTAATACGGGATGAAGGGATCAGGCAGTAGATAAACAGGTAGATAGATTGTTACCTTTAGTGCTTGTTGTTGTTGATGTTGCCAGAGGTGTAATTATGCGGTAACTCTTAGTCGACGAAGGGCCACTCAAGATGAACTGTAGTCTGTTATAGCCAAGAATAAATTAAGATTCATCCCAGGCTGAAAATGTGTTGGGTTGTTGTTCCACGTGTAAGGAGCCCAAATGGGGGACTTCACCTAACCCTCTCACCGCCAAGAGTTTAGCTATATAAAGCTAGCGTTGCTTAAGGTAACTATGCCGTTATCATACTGAAGTGCTTAGTCTAATAAAGCAGTTTTTAGTGCTTTTATTTCACTACCCTTTACCATGGTGCGAGGAGAAATAAGTGTGTGTGTGTGTGTGTGTGTGTGTGTGTGTGTGTGTGTGTGTGTGTGTGTGTACCGAGCTCTGAAATTTATGACCTTCAACAAAGTTGAACTTCATCACGAATGCACAAATGCATAGGCACTTACCCAGATTACACACACACACACACACACACACACACACACACACACACACACACACACACACACACACAGAAAGCAAAATAAAGCTTCTCTCATCTGTTGTCGTCCGGAAAGAGAGATAAAACTGTTGCCGTCTTCAGGAAACGACTAAATGCTTTCTTGGCAGCTAATGTTTTGCTCTCTCTCTCTCTCTCTCTCTCTCTCTCTCTATCTATCTATCTATCTATCTCATTGTTCAAAATTTTCGATGTCACTAGATGATTTTGACCAGGTTTTGAGGTCAGCCACCGTAGTGCAGGTATTTAGATGGATCCCCTGCCCTCTAGAAATTCCCCATCCCCATTCCCTACAAATCCCTCCCGCCCCAACCCATCTAAAAATCCTCCTCGGCAGAAGTTCTTGTGATTCCGTTTCCCAGGATGGTCTGTTGATGGCTCTTTGATGGCCCTTAAACCGACTTGGCGTATATACCGTAGAGATGTTTCGCTGGCCAAATCCTACCCACCCCCTTCCCCAACCCTTTCCTCCTCTTCGTCTCCCTTTGCACTTCCTCTCCCCATTCTCTTTCCCCTTCACCTTCCCTTTCCTTTTCCCTTCTCTTCTTTCCATTTCCCTTCTCCCCTTCCCCTTTCCTTTCCCCTTCCCCTCCCCTTTTCCCTTCCCCCGCCTCCTTCTCTTCCCCCTCCTCTTCCCCTTCCTCCCCCTCTCCCTCATCCTCCTCCCTGCCTCTCCCCTTCCTCATCTCCCTTCCCCTCCCCCTCCCTTCCACCCCGTCGTAAGACATTTGATAAAAAACTGACCTCTCTCGGTTTTATTGGTATGGGAGTCAAAGGGAATGGGGAGGGTCGTGGTGATGGGGTGTGTGTCGTAAGTCATGTGTAATTAGCATTTATGGGGGACGTGTGAGGTGTGGAGATGGAGACGGAGGTGGGGCAGGTGTGTGAGGGGAAGTGGAGGTGTGAAATTGAGGTTAGAGATGAGGAAATGAGGTTAGGTAACAGGTGAGGTGATATAAGAAATGAGGTTAAAAAATGTGTGGGGATGGAGAAAGAGATTGACAGGTGTGAAAGGAAGTGGAGGTGTGAAACTGGGTTTACTGATGAGGAACATGAGGTGGAGGTGACAGGTGAGGTAATGGAAAAAGAGGTGAGGTAACAGGTGAGGTGAGTGGGTAGGGACGGAGATGGGGCAGGTGTGTGAAGGGAAACGGAGTGAAGTTGTAGTTATCGAGGAGGGACATGAGTTGGAGGTCGCTGAGAGGTGAGGTGGGAGAAAAAAAAAAGTGAGGAATTAGGTGAGTTGGTAGAGAGAGAAGTGAATTAGATGTGGAAGTGATGGTATGGTTTGAGGAAGTTGGAGGTGTAAAATTGAGGTTAGAGATGAGTAAAAATGAGGTGCGGTGACAGGTGAGGGAGAGGAAATCAAGAAGATGAAAAAGGAGTGACGCAGGTGTGAAGGTGATGGTAAAAACTGAGTGACGTCGAGGTGGGAAATTAAGGTGAGGTGACAGGTAAGGTAGTGGAAATATCTGAGGTTAAGGGTAAAGAGATGGAGAAATAGGTAAGTTTAGGGGCGGGGGGAAAGGTGAGGCAGGTGAGAAGGTGATGGAATGTAGGTGTGAAATTCGAGTTTACTGATGAGGTGTATGATGTGAAAGAAGTGAGGTGACAGGTGGGGTATGAGGAAGAGGTGAAGCAGGTGTGAAAGTGTTGGTAAGGAATGAGAGGAAGTGGAAGTGTGAAATTGGGATTATTCAATGATTTTTGTTTTGTTTTGAGATTAAAATGAAGGAATGGAAAAGAGGTGAGGTATGAGATGAGACGAGTGGAAAAAAGACGAGGTATGAGTGCGGATCTGGAAAAAGAGATGGGGTATGGTGTGAGGAGGTGGGAAAAAAAAAAGAAATGAGGGATTGGGAAAGGAGGTGGAAAATGAGGTGAGGAATTGGGTAAGTATGATAGGTGGGAAAAAAAGAAAGAGATTTGGAATTGGGTGAGTAGGTGGAGAAAGAAGTGAGGAATTGGGTGAGGGAGTCGAAAAAAAGAAAGGTGAGGAATTGAGTGAGGAGGTGGAAAAAGAGTTGAGGAATTGGGTGAGGAGGTGGATAAAGGGGAGGCATTGGGTGAGAAGGTGAAAAAATAGACATGGGGATTTGGGTGAGGAGGTGGAAAAAGTGAAGTGGCGAGGTATGAGGTGAGGCGGTGGAAAGAGAGGTGAGGAATTGGGTAAGGAGGTGGAAGAAAGAGGTGAGGAATTGGATGAGGAGGTAGAGAAAGTGGCGAGGTATGAGGTGAGGAGGTGGAAAAAGAGGTGAGGAATGGAGTGAGGAGGTGGAAAAAAGAGGTGAGGAATCGGGTGAGGAGGAGGAAAAAGTGGCGAGGTAAGAGGTGAGGAGGTGGAAAATGAGGTGAGGAATTGGGTGAGGAGGTAGCAAAAGAGGTGAGATATGGACTTAGGAGGTAGAAGATTGTAAGGTATGGAATGAGGCAGTGGAAAAAGAGGTGTGGTAGGTGTCAATAAGGAAAAAAAACGTGGTGTAAAATAGAGGTTATCGATGAGTCAGTGAGAATGAAAAAGATGACCTGCCAGATCCAGAAATAAAATGATGAGGAAGTATTGCTAAAAACTTTCCGAGCCAACAAAATTATAGCCCTGTATTGCTAAGAATAGAGAGGGTGAGGGTTTGCAATAAAGATTTGTGAGTTTAAAGGGTGAGGAGGGTGAGAGACGAAGTGAGGAGGTGATGAAGATGAAAGGAGAGGGAAACGGAGGGAGAGATGAGTTAAAGGTAGCATAGGATAAGAGGATAGAGATAATGATGCTAACTACGAGGTGAGGGATAAAGGAGATTAAAGGTGTGAGGAATAGAGTAGTGAGGATAGCTACCAGGTGAGAGAGATGAGGTAAAGATGAAGGAAAGTGAGTCAGGGAAAGCCCAAGGCGAGGGAAAAGCAAAGTAAGACGAAGATGAAAGGAGAGAAAAAGTTGGGTTGTGCGGCTGCAGGGGAAGGAGTTAATTCGACAGTGAAAACCGGTAATATTATGTAAGAGGAACCAGCAGTGACAGGAATGTGGGTCGTGAAAAGCCTGTCATGGAAAGCCTTCTCAAGATCTTAAAAGTGGTTAAGATTACTTGAAAGACTGTAGGAGCTCTTTTCAAGGTAAAAAATTAATATAAAGCGTGTTTGGAGGATATTTATGTAATTCGTAGTAAAATCGTGCATAACCTCTTCGTAAGAAATGATAGAAAACCCCCAAGAAGTGTAGCCTAGCTTTTTTTTTTTTTTTTTTTTTTTTTTTTTTTTTTTTAAGGTTTGGCTGGGAATCAAGAATGCTCATGAGACAAGTAATTTTTCGTTGTGATTTTGTGTACGATTTGCGTGTCAAAGTTGGGCTCTTTAAAGGAGACATTCGTATTATTTATACAGGGCGCACATGTTGAGTTAGATTTCAGACAGATAGATAGATTGATAGGTACGGGTAAATAGAGAGAGAGAGAGAGAGAGAGATGCACATACAATTAAACAGAGAAACAAAAAGTTGGGTAGATAAACGAATGATAAAATTAGCCTCAGGAAGATTATAGTAAGTCTGTCATAAGATTTCGTAAGATTGCTGAAGGGAAGGCATCAGAGGCCTTGAGAGTGTCAGATCTTGCAAGAGGAGCCAGTGAATAGGCCTGGGATAGTAATATACAAAGAATCGTAAGGAATTCACAGGATAAACACATCTCCATAACGAGTATCTCAGATCGTTTCCCTTTTACTGTTTTGTATTTGTATTCAATCTATTATGACAGTGAAGTGTTCTTAGCTGTACGAGTGAAGACAAAGGTATAACCACGGAATCTTTGACACAGTGTAAGTTTAGGAGGGTTTATAAATACAGCCCATGGTCTTAAATTGTAGGCCTTAAAACTGCTTATTCTCGTTGACATAGGAAACTCCGTAGCACTTCTCCCTTGGTGACCTGCTTTGCATAGTTCACTTTGATATGCTCATGTCTGTTACTTTGCATTGTACACTTTGATCTGATATTCTATTGTGTGTTAGTATGTTTTACTGTCGACATACTAAATTTGTATCAGTAGCAAGCAATATGTGTAATGTGCAAAATAAATCGCTGAGGAGGTGCTACAGGATCTCTTAACCCTTCTGTCCGTTGACCTTCTGTTCATTTATTCTCTGCTACTTCTTGACAATTTTATTGAACTTTAAGAAAAATCTCTGTTCTGTACAGGTTAAAGGATAATCTAACCAACTCCTCCAGTTAAAAGTATTGCTTAAGCTGAATAAACAGATTTTGAGATAGGAAGATACTTTGAAAAGGTAAAAAAAAAAATCATCATAGTGAAAGAGTTAATTAAACGAGACTGGCTTGAGGGAAGGATTTGTGAGGGTGGAATAAGAAGTCGTGGAGAGAAGTATGCCATTTCCTGAAGTGTATGTAGAGTCGTGTAGAGGTGATTATGAGAGAGAGAGAGAGAGAGAGAGAGAGTTTTTTCTCTCTGGCCGCCGCTCTTTCTTCCGTCCCCTTATTTTTCCTTTCCCCTCATTGTTTCATAACTACCCCCTCCCTTCCCTCTCCCCTCCCTTCTGCTTCTCTTGTGTCAACTCTCCAAGCCTCGCTTCCCTCCCCCCTCATTTTCTAGTCCTTCTGTCTCCATTTCTTCATTTTCGTCTCTCCTCCTTTCTTCCAGATCTCTTCCTTCCTCCATCTCATCATTCTCCTTCCTCTCATCATCCCCACATCCTCCCCCATCCCTCCTTTTCCCTCTTGCTCGGGCCTCCCACTATCCCCACCTCTTTTTCCCCTCCCCCTGTCCACCTCTTCCCTTCCTCCTTTCCCACTTCTTATACATGTCTGTCTCTCCCATTTTTCTTCTTTTTTTCTCTCATCCATGCCCCTTGATTTTTTCTGCCCATATCCACGTCCACCATTTGGATGTTTTCCCTCCACTCACTCCTCAATGTCGTCCTTTCTCCTCCTCCTTTCTGTATCCTACCCTCCCCTTTCCCATGTCACATCGTCCCCCCCCCCCCCCCGGCCCCATAATATCTCTCTCCCACCCTCTCACTTTTCCATATACTTCTTTTAGCTTTTTTTTTTTTTTTTTTTTTCCCTCACGTGCTTTCCCCCTTTCTTCGTTCCCTTCCCACTCCTCTCCCGTGTCATCCACTTCCTTTCTTCTCCATGAGCACTTTCATTTTCCCTCCTACTGCTTTCCATGTCCATTCCCTCCCCTCCATTTCCACTTCAACCCTAGTTACATTTTGCTCCCTTCCATCTTCCCCCACTGTTTCCA